>NC_141015.1:28496065-28747721 GCF_052327205.1 Somniosus microcephalus
TCTCCCCTGCTCTTCTTTGAGTCATCCCATGTGATTTTTTACATCTACCTGAAAGGACAGATGAGGCCTCAGTGTAACATCCCATCTGAAAGATGGCATCTCTGACAGTGCAGCATTCCTACAGTACTGCGCTGGAGTGTCAACCTAGATTATGGGCTCAAGAGTGGGACTTGAACTCTCAACCTTCTGACTCCGAGGTGAGTGCTACCACTGAGCCAAGGCTGATGCTTGATAGTGAGACCAAAATCAAAATGAAGTTTTCATTCATGCCATCATCCACCTCGCTACAATTTTGGAGCGAGCTGGAAAATGGGCGTCCAGGGCTTCCATGAGAAGCAGGTGGGTGCCTAATTAACATACGCAGGTTGGGATCCAATGATGTGCACAGGACCTTGATGCTATTTTTCTATGAAAACTCACAAGGTTGTTTTGAATCTGCAGAAGAGAAGTATTTTTAGGGATTTTTGTGGGACTAGGAGGAGCATTGTGCCTTCACAAAAATCATCTTGTCCACTGGTGAACTTTGGGCGGGCAGTGGGCTTTCTCCACCTGCCCAATGAAAGGGGTCACCAGAAAAATGACCCCATTAAGTTTCCAGCACATCGGGAAGGCTCCTTAATAATAAGGATATCCATTGACGGGCCTAATATCTTTCTACTTTTTAGTTCAGCTCTGGCTTTGAAAAGTAATATTCTGCATGGAGATCCCTCTGTCTGCTAAGACTAATATATCATTTTACTGTAATCCCCTTGTCAATTGCATCACAAACACCCTATTGGGTTTAATCACGATATCAGAGCACCATTAAATTCAATGATCACTATTTTTCAACTGATAATGTAACTTGTGGTCTATTATTATGTTACATATTTTGCATCGATGTAAAATTATTTTGTATCAAAACAAAAGATGGAATATAACTAGACTGAAATAGCCATAGTGATAACCCCGTGTTTCAGCAAGTAGGGAAGAGACTATCTTGAATAGGTAATCTTGTACTGCTTCAGATATATATGAAGGAAAGTTTGATCCAGTGATTATCCATTGATAACTACAACAAATTTGAAGTAAAGTTTAAAAATGTTTTCAGGAGATGTTTTTGGACTCTGCTTTCCTTCAGTAGAGTGTAGTGTGAAGCTGGCCCGATAACTTTGATCTATTAGGAATATTGGAACATAGGAACAGGAGTAGGCCATTTCGCCCCTCAAGAATGTTGCGCTATTCAATGGCTGATCTGTGACCTAACTCCATATACCCGCCTTTACCCCACATCCCTTAATACCTTTGGTTAACAAAAATCTATCGATCTCAAATTTATAATTAACAATTGATTCCAAACTTCTACCACCCTTTGCGTGTAGAAGCATTTCCTAATTTCTCTCCTGAGAAGCCTGCCTCTAACCTTTAGGCTACGTCTTCTAGTCCTATTAACTCCACATCTCTCCAAGCAGCTACTAGGTTCAAACCTGTCCTTTAAGTATAACTGCACCGTAGATCAGCAATGTCCAAATTGTGATGTGTAGGCTAGATAAAGTCCATGGAGTGATTATTTGCATGCCATTTTTGACTCCATCTGCACATGCCTGCCCGTTTGGTACTGCGCATGAGCATTTGATCCAGTCGCACATGCGCAGTACCAAATAGTGCAGTGGCTGCGGCCTGCACCAGCACGCTTTCCTCGGTTCTGTGCGGAGAAGGTCAGGGGATTGGATGGGTAGGGGTGGGGGGAGGGGCGAAGAAGGAGGTGAGGAGAGGAAAGGGGATTGAAGCGGTAGCCTTGGGGAATGCTCGAATTTGGTTCTAATTGCCAATGGCGCAAAGAGCGGGCGAGCATTCTGTGCCAGGGGTGGCGGTGGGCCCGAACACTTCCCGGGTTAAAACTCTCACTCAATCAATATGGCGGATGAGACTGTGCTGCCGATGATTTTATTTCTACTTCTGTTAATGAAACGCTGCGCTGAGTATGAGAGAGCGAGTATTGAAAGGAGAAACGATGCGCAAGAGGAGAGTGAGAATGAGGCAGTATTTCCAACAGCGGCAGAGGAAAATGATATTGGTAGAGGGAAACAAAAAATGTGCACAGCGACACAAAGGCAAAAACTTTGATTGCCATCCTTGGTTGAATGGTGGGCATGTGTGTGTTTATCCCAAATGTTGTAGGTCTGTAACTAGGGCTTGAAAGAACAAGAGAATAACCATTCAAAGCAGCCCTTCGACGGTGCTGTTTTTCCAGCCTTACTATCTTATGCAGCCATAACTGAAACCCAACAGGAGTTTGTAATCCAAGTCAGATCCACAATATAGGAGGAGAGAGGAGCTCAGAGGAGAGGGGGGAGCAGGTCAGGAACTCGGGAGAGAAGGTCAGAAACTCGGGGAGGTGGGGGAAGGAGGTCAAGAACTCAGGGTGGGGGGGGTGATGGTGAGGGAGAAGGTCAGGAACTCGGGGTCGGAGTGAGGAAGGTCAGGAACTTGTTGCGTGGGGAGCATGGTAAGAACAGTGGGGAGGGAAGAATGTGATCCAGGTCTAAAGGAGGGAGGGATGAGAACAAGAACATGATCCAGATTGGAAGATAGATCATGTTCTCCTGCCCTCTGTTAGGTCTGTATCACGTTCTTCCATCCCCAACCCCTTTACACCTGCCCACGTTCTCCCTCTCCTCCCCCCGCCCCAGACCGCAGCAGTTCAAGAAGGCAGCTCAGTCAAGGGCAACTAAGGATGGGTCTATAACATGCATTACATTACATTTATGTATTATTTTCCAGACTCGACTATTTTGATGTTCTCCTGGCCAGCCTCCCATCTTCCACCCTCAATGAACTTGAGCTCATCCAAAACTCTGCTGCACGTATCCTAACTCTCAGCAAGTTCCATTCACCCATCACCCCTGTGCTCGTTGACCTACATTGGCTCGTGGTCCATCAACAACATTCCCGCTAAGCTACGCGGCCGTGCAGCAGTCTGGAGGTCCCACGCAAGCCGCTTGCTGGCTTTTGAATGGGGGATTTGCGCCACACAGCTCATTAAAGGGACCGTGCACCCCAAAAAAAAAATTAGGGGTAACATTGTCCACCAAAAACTTGATTTTAGAATTTTCATCCTCATGTTAAAATTCCTCTATGGCCTCACTCCTTCCTATCTGAAGCCAACAGTGTGAGTGCTCCTATCCTGGGAGGGTGAGCTCTGTCTGTTCACTGAAAGCCATAGTGTTAGCACTGCGAGCTTTGGAGCCTGACTGTCACAATAAATGGATCAAATTACACATTGCAAAGATCTTGATTACTCCAGCGGGCAGGATCAAATTACACATTCCAGACAAACTGTTGGGTGTGTCTTGTCCTCCAAGGGAACCAGTCAGAAATCTGGTCTTGTCCTCCAAGGGGACCAATCAGAAATTTGGTGTTGCAAATAGACACGACCTAAAGTCTATGAGCTTCTTTTGAGCTGGCCTCTGGATCTGCTACTGGTTTATTCCTCTTGCGTGCAAAGCTAATTTCAGTACCTACTGCCCAGGCTGGGACGTCACACAGACTGCTCCCTCATTGGTGGATTTTGACCAATTCGGGATCAGCCTTTACCAGTGTGCCAGGGCTGTCAATTTTATAAACAGATAAAGCATTCTCTCCTGTTCCCTGTGCTGCCTTAGTGACCCCAGCCAGATCTCTATCAGTCCATGTTCACAGAGGGAACCGTCTTTTGAAGCAGGGATATTATTAAAAATAAAGGAATATTTATAAATATTTAATGTGACATAAAAAGGAGAGAAACAAGTAGATGAGAGAACATTAAGTCGGAGGAGGATGGAAATGAGGATAAGAAAATAGAAAAAATTAGAAGAGGAGAGGGAGCAAAACCAACTTTGGGGATGTGGCCCAAGAGGTGGGGAAAAGGAATGGGGGTGCCTTGCATGATCTCTTTTTGTTGTGTATGAGATCTTGCTTTTTTTTGTGTATGAGTGGTCTTGCAATATTGTGCAGTTACACACAGCCTACTCACTGGTTTTGACACATGTATCTGGCCCCCAGCTCCAAAAGATTTCACAGCCCTGCCTTGGATAAATTGTGCGGTAAGCTCCCAAGTATACTATTGATCTGTGGCAATCTTTTCCCATTTACAACAATACAATCAATGAATGATCTTGGGTCGGGGTAGTAGTGTGTTTTTTTTCCCCCCATGTATTTATTTCCCCCTCATCCCTTTATTTTTCCATGCACCATTCTTTGGCTGAGAGGGTGACTCAGCTGCCAATTTATAATCCCTGCCATGTATGCAAGTTGTTCACCTTACTCAGCATCTTCTTTGTTAGTCCTGTCGACAGGGAATCATTGATATGAGGCAGTGTCCTACTATACTATGGCAAAATGCATTTTTGGCACCAGAGGTTATTTTTTCCAAGAAACCTGACGTATGGACCAGATTTTAAAATAGTAGTGAAGTACTGTTTATTGTTTTGGAACTATATTCTATTATATTTGGAAATGGATGAGCTTGAAATTGCTTTTTGTTCTAAGCATTTCCAAATTTTAGTCACATACCTTTGGTTGATGAAAAATGTATATATTTTGTTAGTTACAGAAATAGTAATGCTTTTCAGATATTTTAATATTATCTGCACTGCCCTTTTAACTTGGTAATTCTAATCATATACTTGAAGCTTTGATTTTTTTTTTGTTCATGCAGGAAGTATCCTGTACCTTCCAAGGAGCAATATGTTAAAGATGTCTGCTGTGAATGCAGCAGTTGTTGTCAATATTCATTCTTCCTTTTATCTATTACAACTTTACATGAATATTCCCTTAGTAATGAAAGTTTATTTTTCAACAGTTGCAAATATTTAATTTTATTATGTTCAAATCTAATATGAGCTGATTGAAGTGGTAGCACTAAAGAAACTTGCATAAATTGGACAAAGCAAATTTTCTGCCAAATAAGTGATGAAGAATTGCAAAAGTAAACTAATATATGTTTCAGAATGTATTCAAACAAATTGACAACTGTATGGTGGGAATTAGCTGTGTGCGTAGAATATTTTGCCTGATTCAAAGTGATTTTTTTAAAAGCAAGAAGGGAAGGATAGAAGTGTTCTTTCAAGATTGCTGTGATATAGGTAAAGTTGTTGGGTGACTGGGGCTTTGATTGAAATACTTAATTAGAAAAGGCCCACAAAAACAGATACTAGCAGGAGCAATAAGCTGTTTTGAATGTAATGGTAGCCTAGAAACTAAAGTTTTTTGGGAAAGAGTGTCCATTGCACAAAATGTAGAACATTTCTGTGATGCAGACACCATTATACTCCTCTTTATTTTTTTTGGCAAACTAGTTCAACAAAGTTGGCACTTGTGAAATGAAGCAAGTTACAGAGAAACGAGTTTTCTTTTAAATGTTTGTAAATCTTAATTACTGTAAATTGTTTGCTGATGGTCCCATTCCTAACTAAGCTTGACAAGTAGACAATGTACTTATGAATATGTCTAGTCTCTGTGTACATGTTTGATGCTTAAGTTGCTTTAAAAAAAATTGAGGTAATTTTCACTTATGTATGTGAGTCGTCTTCTACGGAAAAAGCATTAAACTTGAAAATTTAAATCATACCAGTAATTATCCGTTGAAAGCACCATTATTTAACTTTTTTTCTGCTCAGCAAAAACCCTGCTGAGATCACTTTGGCAGTCAGAGTAGTTCTGATGGTGTACATTGCATATTAATGCAAGCCTTGGAAAGACATCATCACTCTTAAGTAGACATTAACTTTGCAAATGCTAGATGTCTTTACATGGAATGCCTGTCTTAGCATTTGGCTTTTTGTCAAATAAATGATATAATAAAAGGGCAAACTGCTAAGAGCTCCTGTTGTTCAAATATTATTAATATGCATGCTTGCTGTGTATTTTTTATGTATATACACACATATACTTTATACACACACACATATATAATATTATATATATATATATCACCACAAAGCTCTTAAAACATACCTGCATTTAACTGCAATAGCAACCATTTTGCATTTTGATGACAGATCAAGTTCTGCAACTTGCATTTGGAACAAAAAAGCTCAAATGTCTTCCCCTGTCACAATGAGACATTAGGGGCTTGATGAAAAGAGAACAAAGAAGACAAAGTATGAAGCACACATACAGTGCAAAATAAAATAAAACCTTGTATGGCCTGTCAGAGGTGTCAGTTGATATTCGTATCTAAAGCACATTATAGTATTACTTTGCAGCTCATAGCTTACTCATCTGTCTTTTTTAATTCATCACACACTAGCCTGCATCTCTTAAGCCCCAAGTGTCAACATTGGATGGGTTCTGTTAATTGACAAATGAGTGTCACAAATGTGAATTGCTGTCTTTACATCAGAGGCAGATAGTCTCTACTGTTTTTTGATGCAGCTATTATTGGTGTAAGCCAGTATAAGACATTCCTCTTTGCCAAAATAAGAAGTGACAGCTGAAGAAGACTTGTCATTGTCTTAGTGCATGTGCAATCTAGTGAGATGTTGGTATGAAGATAAAATGTCAGTTAAAAGAATATGAAAAACTATCTAGAGGAAGTCCTTAAATTACTTGAAATGCAGGTCTGGGAATTGGTGCACAGATGAAATCAGAATATTTCAATTCAGATCTATCAGCTCTATTTAAAACTAATATTTTTTGAGTAACTAGATCTGTTTATCATGCGTTTAGGAAAATATGTTGTTTTTCAAGCTTAATTAAGTTCATAAGATAGAGAAAAATATACCTTCAAAAGATATAAGCTCATTTATTAGGAGTTCTCCTTTAGGCGAGTAAAAAAAATTGCTGCAATAAAAATATGCAGCAGCGCCTCTTTAGAGTTGATTTGCATCATGCTGGTATATTGAAATTGTCCCTCTTTGATCTGATCTCATTTTACAACAAGCTGATGAATCATATCAAGAAATAATAAAAAAAAGTTATGAAGTCGCCTACTGTAATGGAGTAAGTTTTCTTTGTATATAAATTGTGAACAAGGCAACTTCATTTTTTTTATGTCCAATAAAATATTTTGTAGAAGTGTGCTTTTTAAGAAACCAGGAAAATTTGATGAATTGATATTTCTATTAAGAACTAGCCTCTGGAAAATGTCTTTAAATCTTTAAGCATTGAAATTTCTTTGCAGCTTTAAGAATCTACACTTTTCTATCTCCTGCAATCTGCTTTAAAAAATCATGAATTTTGAACTAGTGGAGTAAGCTACCAAATACATTTACAAAAATTATATTTTGTTAATTTAATTGCAACATTGGTTGAAGCCTCAACATGTGCACCACTTGCTCTACCCACTTCATCCTGCAACGGTGTTGCATTTAAGATGCCTTGTCTGAATCTGATTTTTTGCAATTCAGTTTCCTGGGGGAGGGAAGAGAATAAAATGACTGCTTGAAATCTTAGGAAAAGTCATCCCTTGGCCATTCTCCCACACTTCCTATAGTTTGTTCCACAGTGGAATTGCCAAGAGGTCACCTGTCTGCCTTTTTGAACAAAGTCAATACATGGTCAGAGAAGTCTAGGGATTTAGAGAATAAAATGGAGTACATTTTTATTCTAAAAACTATTCTTGTCCAGCTTGGACAGTTGTGCACAAACATAGCCTAGACCATTTCAAATCATGAAGCCAGATCATCATATGAATAATTTAATCTGGTTTGTACTTTGTAGAAAAATGACAGTAGATTTCTGAAACTCTTAAAATAAGTAAACTAGGAATGGGGAAATATAGCTTTCCGCATCGGTTTTGCTGGAAAATTATACATGGTGATGACCAATTTTCCTGAATATATTAAACGAGGATAACCTGCTCACCAATGCAAGTGACGAGGTGGGGGACGGAGGAAGGGGAGAGGCAGGGGAGGGGTTTAAGGAGGTTGGTAACTGAGAAAAGAAGCCGGGGGTTGTATTGGCTCTCTAGGATTGTCCTAGAGTATTGATTGGGTGGTTTTAGCAGAGAAGATTGATGCCTGATAGCCTTAGATCCAGGCAGATCTGGTGATGGATGGATAAACCAGTTATGTGTCAGATATGCTCAAGTTTGCACCCCTTGTACTTGAGAATTTGAAACTCTGCACGGGACAATAAGTCACCTACATCTCAATTAAAAAAAAAATAGATTCAAGACCTGGATCTGTTTGAGGTGGTCAGACTGTCGTGTTAATTTTACAACAGAACTGGAAGGTGTCCAGCTCAACAAACCATCAAGAAGGGCTTGCAGCGGTGGCAGGAGTGCTAAAGGCCACGGGGGCAGGGGGGATAGGACTTAATGACAGGTAATCCCACTTTAACAAGGTGCGACCAGCTGCATGAACTGGCCGAAATAGTCGACGCGCTTAATACGGTTTAAACGACACCTTTGTAATTGACACCTGTGGCAAATGGTAGTGCCATTTGCCCGATATATGTGCCTTTCCGGGATAACCGGAGATGGTGTAAGTGGCGGGGCCTGCATCCACGCTAAGGTCATGGATGGCAAGAGATTTGTTCTCTAGTGGATGGACATTCTGGAAGGAAATGCAGAGTGAGTTGGTAATAGATTGTCTGCTGGCAGTGTCCAAGGTGCCAGTGGTAGGTAGGGTTTGTGGGATGAGAAGGAGGTTAACCATGTTAGCTCCCCCCTCCTGGCATGCTGAGCAGGAAGGTTGGCTATAGAGGATGATGGGGCATTTTGGGTTGCTGTTGATGAGGAAGCAATGGGTGCCTTATGGCCCTTTAGAGAATGTTGAGAGGCAGAGGGTAGTTTTGGCTAATCCATGGGGGATTCAAGCCTTGGACAGTGGCAGGAGAGTAGGAAGGTAGAGATGGGTCAGCGTAGGGAATGTAAGGAAAAAGAATGCAAGAGATGAGAAATAAAGGGTGGCATAGAAAAGCAAGACAGAAGAGCATGAGGGGACAAGAAAGAAAAAAGAGATACAAGTAACGGGCTTTGGTTTGGTGTGGCACTCAAAATGCGCACATGAATGGACGCAGAAGTAATTTGGGTTATCTAGACATGACCGAGGTAGGGTTGCCAACTCTGGTTGGAGGGATGCCTGGAGGTTGGATCACATGATATCTGCACATGTTACTGCATTTACCTCAAAGTTTGGGTCCCCTGTAGTTGAGTATCATTTTTCATGATTTCGCGTCAGCAGCTGTTGTATGAGAAGTTTTGAGAACCGCAAGTAGAGAAAGAAGGAAAAACCAAGGGCAGGGAAGAGAGGAAGCCAAAGATGGAGGAGGGACTTGCAGAGGGAAAACCAAAGGTGGGAAGAACTTTGATTCCACCAGTAATTAATAGTAACTTACTGAAATTGCACTGATAACTAATAGTAATTCTGGTAACACTTAGATTCTGCTCATAACCAACAGTAATACAATGGCTCACTGGTAATCTATATGTAATTGGTAGTAATAAGTATAATGCCCTGATATTGTACCTGTAATTAATAGTAATCCCATAACCTGCTGATATTTACTCTGAAATTACAACCAGAATACCCCTGCATGGCACAAGATGCGATCAGTCGATGCCACTTTTGGCCCCATCTCTCTCCCTATCTCCTTGTACCCTGGTTTGGACTCCAGTTCTGTGTGAAGGTGACAACTCTGAACTGGGAGCCTCAGTCAAAGCCAATCTGTATTTGGACTTCACATGTCAAAGCTGGCTAGCACAAACCGACCTGAACCAAACCACTTCTCACAGGGTATGTCATCCTAAACTCTGTTTGGCACCAACATTTTTAATCCACTTCCTGGGCACAGACTCAATAAAGGAAAATGTTCATAGAATGATAGAAATTGCAGCAGAGGAGGAGAGCATTCAGCCCCTAGTGCCTGTGCAGGTGCCGGTGCGCACTCCTGTAACCCCATTCCCCTCGTATCCTTTTATATTCCATCTTTTCAAATACATCCCATTCCCTTTTCAATTATGTTCTTGTCTCTGCCTCAATAGCCACTTAAAGTGAAGCACCCTGGTCGAACAGCCCTCTGTTCAAGTAACTTCCTTTTCCCTTCATCCTTAGTTCTTCCAGTGAAAATCCTCTGTCTCCATTCTCATTCACCCAGCAGTGGAAACAATCTTTCACTATTTACATATAGTAAAGTCCCCAATTAACTCTCACCTTTACTGGCTGCTCCACTCTCTCTGCCATTCTCATTCACAACGTTGCTGCTGCTGCTCCCGGCTCTGCAGAAAATAATGGTCCCCATTCCCCAGTCTCCCTCTCTCCGTCTCCCTCGACCCCCATTTCACAATCTTTCTCACCTCTATTCCCCAGTCTCCCTCATTCCCTCCGACCCCTCCATTCCACAGACCCCCATTACACCTCTCTACCATCTCCCTCTCTTTCTCCCCCTTTTCCCCCAGTTGTTGTCTCTCTCCTCCGCACAGCAGCCGGCTCTTTGCAGTGACCGGGATTTGGGGTGGTGGGATTGATATCACCGAAGCGGAGGCATCTTTGTGATGGCAGCTGGTGATGTCATGGAGCGGGAGGAGGCCACTGTTGCGGTGGGAAATTTAAAGTGCAAAAATCTCCCGGGCTGCTAGCAGCAGTGCCACGAAGATTCATGCACCACCCTGGGAGACTCCCGGGCAATCTCTGGATTCTAGAACGATCCCAACGGATTGGAAGGTAGCAAATGTAATCTTGCTATTCAAGAAAGGAGGAAGAGAGAAAACGGAACTACGGGCCAGTTAGCCTGACATCAGTCATCAGGAAAATTATTAAGGAAGTGGTAACAGGGCACTTTAAAAAATCATCATATGATTAGGCAGTCAACATGGTTTTATGAAAGGGAAATCGTGTTTTAACAAATTTATTATAGGTTTTTGAATCTGTAACTAGCAGGGTAGATAAAGGGGAACCAGTGGATGTTGTATATTTGGATTTCCAAAAGGCATTTGAAAAGGCGCCACATTAAAGGTTGCTACGCAAGGTAAAGACTCATGGGGTTGGGGGTAATATATTAGCACAGACAGAGGATTGGTTAACGGACAGTAAACAGAAAGTAGGGATAAATGGGTCATTTTTCGGTTGGCAGGCTGTATCTAGTAGGGTACCGCAAGGATCGATGCTTGGGCCTCAGCTATTTACAATCTATATTAATGACTTAGATGATGGGACTGAGTGCAATGTATCCAAGTTTGCTGACGATACAAAGCTAGGTGGGAAAGTAAGCTGTGAGGAGGACACAAAGCCTGCAAAGGGATATAGACAGATTAATTGAGTAGGCAATAAGGTGACAGATGGAATATAATGTGGGAAAATGTGAGGTTATTCACTTTGGTAGGAATAATAGAAAACAAAATATTTTTTAAATGGTGAGAAACTATTAAATGTTGGTGTTCAGAGAGATTTAGGTGTCCTTGCACAGGAAACATGGAAAGTTAGCATGCAGGTACAGCAAGCAATTATGAAGGCAAATGGCATGTTGGCCTTTATTGCAAGGGGGTTGGAGTACAAGAGTAAGGAAGTCTTACTACAATTGTACAGGGCTTTGATGAGACCACACCTGAAGTATTGTGTACAGTTTTGGTCTCATTATCTGAGAAAGGACATACCTGCCTTAGAGGCGGTGTAATGAAGGTTCACTAGATTGATCCCTGGAATGAGAGGGTTGTCCTATGAGGAGAGATTGAGTAGATTGGGCCTATACTCTGGCGTTTAGAAGAATGAGAGGTGATCTCATTGAAATATATAAGATTCTGAGAGGTTGTTTCCCCTGGCTGAAGAGTCTAGAACTAGGGGGCATACCCTCAGGATAAGGGGTCGGCCATTTAAGACTGAGATGAGGAGGAATTTCTTCACTTGGAGGGTTGTGAATCTTTGGAATTCTCTACCCCAAATGGCTGTGGATGCTGATTCGTTGAGTATATTCAAGGCTGAGATAGATAGATTTTTGGACTACAGGGGAGTCAAGGGAAATGGGGATCAGGCAGGAATGTGGAGTTGAGGTCGAAGATCAGCCCTGATCTTATTGAATGGCGGAGCAGACTCGAGGGGCCATATGGCCTGCTCCTGCTCCTAATTCTAAGTTCCTATATTTTTCCCCCTTAGTCCAGGTGCCTTGTATTGAAAATTGTTACACTTGATACCTTAATAAAATAAAATGTTACAATATCTAATTAGCCAACTGTCAGCCTGCAGGTGTAAAGCTTCGCTTGATCAACAACCTCAACAAAGCATTCCGTAATGCAAGTCTCAAATTCAACAGAAGTTGTCCTTTTTTTCAAGTGAATCTCTTCAGGTTCAGTGGGTAAAGGCATCTCAATCATTGTTTAGCTCTTGGTCAACATGTAGCGCGCTCTCTTTGTTGATGTGTGTATTTCTCTCTTTCTCTCCGAGGTCGATTTTGACTTTGTGTGATACTGTACAACGGGTGATAGTGAATCTGTAGCCCATTTTACATCTCTTCCGATCTTTATTTCCATTAACTTCAATGGAAATAAAAATCGGGAGAGCTGTAAAATGGGTTGCCTGTTTTACACTATCTCACAAAGTCATAACCTAACCCTCTTGTGTTCCCTCTACTAGAAATTCGGTGGCGCCCCGTCCAAGCTCGCCTGGGGGCCGGAAGTTCCGCCCCGGAAGGAGCCGATTGCGCCAGCTTGATATTCAGTTTCAGCGCCCCAAACGGAAGCGGGGCGCTGCTCGAGGCGCCCTGCATCCCTCTTGGGGCGCTGAAACTGAATATCGCAGCGTAACGTGCCGCAGCACCACACGCTGCGGTACTGCAGGCCTTCCTCCCCTTCTTAAAGGGGAGGAGGGCCTGCACCAGCGCGATCAGAGATCGCGCGTGCCGGCAAAAGAGCCCGGCACCGAGGAGAAGTGCCGGGTTCTTGGGACACAGCCGGCACTGCCCGGGGGGGTGGGGGGTGCTCAGGAGGCCGGGGACGGCGGTGCGAGGAGGTGCTGGCAGGCGGCCAGCAAAAAAAATGGCCACCCCGCACTTCCCCTTTAATTAGCGCCAATACCGCCGCAGGTCGGCCCCCCTGAACCGGTCGCAATTTACAGCGGGGGGCGCGATCCAATATCGTGATCGGGGTGCTGCGCACACCGATGATGTCATCGGTGGCGGTGCAGCGCTACAGGCTAACGCCGCCATTAGCGCCCCGCTAAATTTCGCGGGGGGCGTGGCCAGTGGCGCTAAAGCCACTGAGTGCCCTCTTCGGGCGCTAACTGGTGGCGCAGCCCACCGAATTTCTAGGCCTACTTCTTTAAAAATGGCAGTTCAGCTATATGAATGAGGAAATTAATTATATCTGTTCAAGAATAGAACAAAGATGAAAGATGAAATTGCATACCAGTAAGTAAGCATGGTTTGGCAGTCAATTTTATTCCATTAGAATTTTGTTTTCAAAATAGTAATGAAAGTATATGAAACACTTGAGTTTTGATAGCTAATTTGTTGTGTCTTGTAACAGTCATTCAACAGTGGAAGAATCAAACTTCTGTTTCAATTCAACCCAACTGAACAGAGGAGCAGAGGGATCGGAGGGTACAGATATGCAAATCACTAAAAGTAGCAACGCAGGTTAATAAGGCCATTTCTTTTTTAAAAAGCAAACAAAGCACTGGGGTTCATTTCTAGAGGGGTAGAATTGAAAAGCAAAGAAGTTATGTTAAACTTGTATAGAACCTCGGTTAGACCACCCTTGGAGTACTGTGAATAGTTCTGGACTCCATATTATAAAAAGGATATAGAAGCACTGAAGAAGGTACAAAAAAGATTTACTATAATGATACCAGAACTGAGAGGTTATACTTATCAGGAAAGATTGAACAGGCTGGGGCTCTTTTCTCTAGAAAAGGGAAGACTGCGGGGTGACCTGATAGAAGTCTTTAAGATTATGCAAGTGTTTGATAGGGTAGACGTAGAGAAGATGTTTTCACTTGCAGGGGATACCAGAACCAGGGACCATAAATATAAGATAGTCACTAATTAATCCAGTAGGGAATTCAGAAGAAGCGTCTTTACCCAGAAAGTGGTTAGAATGTGGAACTCGCTACCACAAAGATTAGTTGAGGCGACTAACATAGATACATTTAAGGGGAAGCTAGATAAACACATGAGGGAGAAAGGAATAGAAGGATATGTTGATGGGGTTAGATGAAGAAGGGTGGGAGGAGGCTCGTGTGGAGCATAAATACCGGCATGAACCTGTTGAGCTGAATGGCCTGTTTGTGTGCTATAAATACTATGTAATTCTATGTTTATAAAAAACAAAAGCATGAGATATCTGTTTTGATGAATGAGGAAAGCTTGTAACCAATGACTGACATTGGCTGGCAGTGAGCTACAGGATTATAATGTATTCTAACTATTATTTCCTAATGTTCAACTGTTGGGTATCACGCCAAACCTGCAGTAATTATATCACAGTTGTTAATGTCTCAGTTTAGATGTTATCAGTGCATCAACTGCTTGGAACATAATGCTTGTCAGTGTCCCATGACACCTGATGTTAGCCCTAAGCCAAGAACTACTGTATGTATGTATGTATATATGTACTTGGATGCAATACAAGACCATAAAGATGACATGAAACCATACCCGAGCATGGGGTGAATTCCTTCAACTTGGAAAATATACCTTGTTCCGTAATTTGCAGTCAGCAGCGAAGCAAAGGCGTTCGCCACTGGCCCCGAAGTAAGCTTCCCCATAAAGTTCTCATGATCTCTGTGGCGAGAAGTTTGGTTTTTCCGACGTGCCGTTGGAATCAGCGTATAAATATGGGAATCGCATCGTGTGAGCTGCTGTGACATCAATAAACTGTAAGCAGCCAATCACAATGCAGAAATCTCACAGACCGAGAACCAGCAAATGAGTAAGCTCCTTTGATTCTAAGGGGGAAAAATTCAGTATCGCCCCATTTGGGGTGCCATTAGCGGCCGTGCGCAAAGTTTAGCGCCTGGCGCTAATTATCGCCTCCGACGGCAAACTTGACTTTTATCGTCCCTGGAGGTAATTGGAGCACTAACTCAGACGCTTCACACCTGTCTAAGGTGCAAAGGCCGAGGAGCGAGGCGCTACCTCAGAGCGCTGGCGAAGATCATGTGATGTCAGTCAGCAATGGAACACAGACACACTGGCGCCGGCCAGTTCTTAAAGGGGAGGTCTGAAGAAAGGTCATCGACCTGAAACGTTAACTCTCTTTCTCTCTTCACAGATGCTGCTTGACCTGCTGAGTTTCTCCAGCATTTTTTTGTTTTTATCTTAAAGGGAAGGGTTGATTTTGCACTCCATCCACATCCTGCTCGTTGCAGCCTTGAATCTCGGCCTGGAGAGACCTGTACATCAAATCTGCTGGAAAGAACAATGGAGAGACCCAGGGAAAGAGCTCAGAGTGCAGCCCCCACAGTCTCTTCTAAATAGATACAAGGAAGGGCAAATCAAAATGAACCTGCAAAGTGCTGCTCAGTATGCAAAACTCCTTCACACAGTGTTGAATCTCTCCAGAAGTCTCTCTCTCTCTCTCTCTCTCTCAGAATGCGTGGTGCAAAAATGTCACCAACAAAAAAAGGCAGGAAGCGGTCGCCTTTAAATAGCGCTCCCCCAGTCCCTTCCTGACTGCAAAACGCTCCCCTCAATTTGTCGTTGCTAGCGGCAGGCGGTAAGGCAGGGGGCGCCACTCAATATCCGGTCTGGGGTGTTGCGCACTCGACTGACATCGCGATCTGCCAGCGCAGGATATCATGGCCGTAGTGTTTAGCGCCACCGCAAAATGTCCAGTTAATTTCGCGAGCGGTGCAAACATCGCCGCGCCCGAGCGCTAGTTGCTTTGCGCCCCATTAGTGCCCTCTTAAGGCGCTAACGGGAGGCACAAACAACTGAATTTTGCCCCATAACTTTTTTTAAATGTTATAGAAAGCAAAATAAAGATTAGGGTTCTCACATGGGGGAAAAAGTAAACTTTGAAATAAAGATGAACAAACTTTGAAAAAAAAATTTAAGTTTCTTAAAAATTTAATTTTTTTATTGAAATGGATAAATTTGACACCCCACAAAATTTTTCAGGGCCATAACATTTGGTTAGCAGTAGTTATTACTCAGATCGCTGTTAAAAACCCAGTCATACCTCATTTGATTGGATCTAACTTTTTTATGGTGTTTCTAACCGATTTTTTTTCTGAAAAGGGGAAGTTTTCTTCAGCTCAGTGATTTCACTGATTACTGGCTATGGGGGGTTGGGGGTGTCCACAGCGCGGCCTGTGTCAGAGCAGTGAATGACGGACCACAACTTTAGGATTTCCATGTTAGGCTGCGCATGCGTTAAATCCTGAGGTTGCGGTCGGTTTCAAAGGCAAAATGTTGGCAAACGCAGCCAGTTCGCCATTATCAGGACTGCAAGTTCTGGGCCATTGTCCAGTTTCATTCTTCTCTTTCCCCTCACTCCCTCACCTTGAAGGAATTAATTCCTTGTTGGGGTATGGCTTCAAGGCATCTGTTATGATCTGCTGTTATTGTGCCCAAGTAGATATTGTTGAAAGGTGAGTCTTGATGGTAAGCGCTGGAAGGATATTCCACTGCAGGGACATCATGGCTGAGTTTGATTGTGGCCTCAACAGACATGCATGTATGTGTGCTTTCTACAGCAGTCATTCGTAGGACCCCTCCCAATATTCTCCTCCTTAACCCAGGAATGATGAGGTCCATTATACTGCTCCAGCTGAATTCAACTACCTTGATATAGACCGCGATCCAAATCTGAGTCTGCACGGCTCAGCTGCTCACTGGGTAAACTCAGTGAGAAATAATGCATATTTAAAATACCTAGGAGAGATTACAAGACTGTAATAATCTCTCCTAGGTATCCATTATTTTCTATATAATATTTGCTCTTGTGGTGGTTGAATGTCAGAACCCTGACATATTGAATTATACCCTTAAACTCTGAGTTATTTGTTCTGTGTAATGTATGCTTGCATGTTAAGTTTATTGAATATGTAATTTATCTCACAAATGAGGTGGACTGAACAAATTGAAACAGTCTGAATGCAAGTGAATTATCATTGGCCCATGCATATTCCCTTCATAGACAGTGTCTTACTGCTTAACATTTTATTTATGATGTAAACTCTTTCTTTTGAAAAAATTTAGTTGGTTTTAATTGTGGTTATGATGTACACAGCAATCACTTTTATGAAGTGGTTCTTGCTTGTCTGAAGTGATATTTAGTTATTTCAATTGCAGTAAACAACTTTTTACTTTGTAAATTTTAATATTACATTCATAATCTAAAGGATGGTAGGTGTTGATGGGTTTATTTATTTGAGAAATTATTTAATTACTGAGGATCATACTGTGGGTTACATGCATCATCTTTTAGGATTGAAAAAACTTGTGTTCTGTGATTAGATTTAATTATTCTATTTACACGATATAAGAGTTTAAAGACAAACTGTAAAATATAAAATTTAAAGCTTTTAACATTGGAGGAAAAAGTTGACATTCTCTTCTGCTTTCTCCCATTAAAAAAAAATTGTTTTCCATCTGAGAAGGCAGGCCAGTTACTCCACTGCTTCAACTTTTGTCTAACTAGCTACTGGTGATCTACCTACTGATTTTAAAAAGGTGCAAGAATGAAAAAACGTGCATTTGTATAGTGGCTTTCCTGACCTCGGGACTTCCCAAAGCACTTCAAAACCAATGAAGTACCTTTTTGAAGTTTAGTCACTGTTGTCATGCAGGAAATGCAGCAACCAAAGTGCACATAGCAAGGTTTCACAAGCAGCGACCAGATAATCTGTTTGGTGAAGTTGGTTTAGCAATAGATATTGGCCAGGACACCAGGAGCTCTCCTCTTTGAATAGTTCCATGGGATTTTTAAAATCCACCTAAGGGAGCTTACGGAACGTCGGTTTAACATCTCATCTGAAAGATGGTACCTTCGAAGTGCAGCACTCCCTCAGTACTGCACTGAAGCATTAGCCTTGATTATGTGATTTGTTTCTGGAGTGGGGATTGAACTTTCAGCCTTCTGACTCGGAGATGAGAGTGCTACTGCTGAACCAAGCCTGACACCCAATTGAAATGTTCAATTTCTGAGGGATTGACTCCCTATTTATACCACAGGATGAATCACGTTTTAGGTAGTTAGACCAAATAAAACCCAGAATACAGCAAAAGCTTGCATCATACTCACAGAATCATAACTTTCAGCCAACGTCCCAGACTCCTCCATCACCATCCCTGGGTATGTCATGTCCCTTCAGCAGGGCAGACCCACCAGAGGTGGCGGTACAGTGGTATTCAGTCGGGAAGGAGTGGCCCTGGGAGTCCTCAACATTGACTCTGGACCCCACAAAGTCTCATGGAATCTGGTCAAACATGGGCAAGGAAACCTTCTGCTGATTAACACCCTCCCTCAGCTGATGAATCAGTACTCCTCCATGTTGAACACCACTTGGAAGAAGCACTCACTTGGAAGTAACAGTCACAGAACGTTCTCTGGGTGGGGGACTTCAGTGTCCTGCACCACTACTGACGGAGCTGGCTGAGACCTGAAATAGCTGCCAGACTGGGCCTACGGCAGGTGGTGCAAGAACCAACACAAAGGAAAAACCTATTGAGCTCGTCCTCACCAATCTACCTGTCACAGATGCATCTGCCCATGACAGTATTGGTAGGAGTGACTACCGCAGTCCTTGTGGAGACGAAGTCCCATCTTCACACTGAGGACACCCTCCATCGTGTTATATGGCACTACCATCGTGCTAAATGGGATAGATTCAGAACAGATCTAGCAGCTCAAAACTGGGCATCCATGAGGTGATGTGGGTCATCAGCAGCAGCAGAATTGTATACCACCACAATCTGTAACCTCATGGCCCAGCATATCCCTCATTTTACCATTACCATCAAGCCAGGGGACCAACGCTGGTTCAATGAGGAGTGTAGAAGAGCATGCCAGGAGCAACACCAGACATACATAAAACGAAGTGCCAACCTGGTGAAGCTGCAACACAGGACTAAATGCATGCTAAACATCAGAAGCAGCATGCTATAGACAGAGCTAAGCGATTCCATTACCAACGATCAGATCAAAACTCTGCAGTCCTGCCATATCCAGTTGTGAAATGTGGTGGACAATTAAACAACTAACAGGAGGGGGAGGCTCCATGAACATCCCCATCCTCAACAAAATGGAGCCCAGCACGTGAGTGCAAAAGATGAGGCTGAAGCGTTCGCAACCATCTTCAGTCAGAAGTGCCGAGCGGATGATCCATCTTGGCCTCCTCCTGAGGTCCCCACCATCACAGAAGCCAGTCTTCAGCTAATCCAATTCACTCCACATGATATCAAGAAATGGCTGAGCGCACTGGATACAGCAAAGGCTATGGGCCCCAACAACATCCTGACTAGTTCTCCAGAACTAGCCGCGCCTCTAGCCAAGCTGTTCTTGTTACAGCTATAACACTGGCATCTACCCGACAATGTGCAAAATTGCCCAGGTACGACCCGTCCTCAAAAAGCAGTCAAATCCAATCTAGCCAATTATCGCCACATCAGTCTACTCTCAATCATCAGCAAAGTGTTGGAAGGTGTCGTCAAGTGCTATCAAGCGGCACTTATTCACCAATAACCTGCTCACCGATGCTCAGTTTGGGTTCCGCCAGGACCACTTGGCTCCAGATGTCATTACAGCCTTGGTCCAAACATGGACAAAAGAGCTGAATTCCAGAGGTGAGGTGAGAGTGACTGCCCTTGACATCAAGGCAGCATTTGACCGAGTATGGCATCAAGGAGCCCCAGTAAAACTGAAGTCAATGGGAATCGGGGAAAACTCTCCACTGGCTGGAGTCATACCTAGCATAAAGGAAGATGGTTGTGGTTGTTGGAGGACAATCATCTCAGCCCAAGTACATCGCTGCAGAGTTCCTCAGGGCAGGGTCCTAGGCTCAACCATCTTCAGCTGCTTCATCAATGACCTTCCTTCCATCATAAGGTCAGAAGTGGGGATGTTTGTTGATGATTGCAGTGAACAGTTCCATTCGCAACTCCTCAGATAATGAAGCAGTCCGTGCCTGTATGCAGCAAGACCTGGACGACATTCAGGCTTAGGCTGATAAGTAGCAAGTAACATTCACGCCACACAAGTGCCCGGCAATGACCATCTCCAACAAGAGAGAGTCTAAACACCTCCCCTTGACATTAAATGGGATTACCATTGCCAGATCCCCCACCATCAACATCCTGGGGGGGTGGGGGGGGGGAGAAACGGGGGGACCAGATACATAACTGAACCAGCCACATAAATACTGTAGCTACAAGAGCAGGTCAAAGGCTAGGTATTCTGTGGCGCATGCCTCACCTCCTGACTCCCCAAAGCCTTTCCACCATCTACAAGGCACAAGTCAGGAGTGTGATGGAATACTCTCCACTTGCCTGGATGAGTGCAGCTCCAACAACACTCAAGAAGCTCGACCCCATCCAGGACAAAGCAGCCCGCTTGATTGGTACTCCATCCACCACCTTAAACATTCACTCCCTCCACCACCATGGACCGTGGCTGCAGTGTGTACCATCTACAAGATGCACTGCAGCAACTTGCCAAGACTTCTTCGACAGCACCTCTCAAACCTGCGACCTCTACCACCTAGAAGGACAAGGGCAGCAGGTGCATGGGAACACCATCGCCACCTCCAACTCACACACCATCCTGATTTGGAATTATATCGCCGTTCTTTCTTCGTCACTGGGTCAAAATCCTGGAATTCCCTCCCTAACCGCACTGTGGGAGTATCTTCACCGTATGGACTGCAGAGGTTCAAGAAAACTGCTCACCACCACCTTCTCAAGGGCAATTAAGGATGGGCAATAAATGCTGGCCTTGCCAGCGATGCCCACATCCCATGAACGAATTTAAAAAAAAAAAAAAAAAAAAAAAAAAAAAAAAAAATTAATATAGCACTTTTAATGTAGAAAAATGTCCCAAGGAACTTCACAGGAACATAGTCAGGCAAAAATTGATATCAAGCCAAAGAAGGAGATATTGGCATGGTGACTAAAAGCTTTGTTAAAGAAAGAGGTTTTAAAGGAGGAAAGAGTGGAGGAGCCGTTTAGGGGGGGGGGGAATTCCAGAGCTTGGGGGCTGATATGGCTGAAAACCACGGCTGCTAATAGTGGGGCAAAGCGAGTGAGGGATACACAAGGGGCCAGAGTTAGAGGAACGTAGAATTGTAGGGCTAGAGGAGGTTATAGAGTTAGGGAGGACGAGGTCATGGAGGCATTTGAACATGAGGATGAGAATTTTAAAATCAAGACTTTGGTGGACTAGGAGCTAATGTAGGTCAAGGAGTACAGGGGTGATGGGTGAACAGAACTTGGTGTGGGTTAGGATACAGGTAGCAGAGTTTTGGATGAGCTCAAGTTTATGGAGGGTGAAAGATGGTAAGCCAGCCAGGAGAACATCAGAATAATTGAGAATGGCGGTAACAGAAGCATGGATAATTGTTTCAACAGTAGATATTCTGAGGCAGGAGTGGCGATGGGCGATATTACCGAGGTGGAAGTATTCGGTCTTTGTGAGACAGAGAATATAGGATCGAAATCTCAACTTGATCAAATAGGACCACGGTTGCGAAAAGTCTGTTTCAGCCCGAGTGGCCAGGGAGGGAAGGAATTGGTGGCGAGGAAACAGAGTTTGTGGCAGGGGCCAAAGATGATGGCTTTGGTCTTCACCATGTTTAATTGGAGAAAATTGAAACTTACCCTGGACTGGATGCCGGGCAAGCAGGCTGACAATACAGACGCAGTGGAGGGGTCGAGTGAGGTGGTGGCGAGGTAGAACTGGGTGTTGTCAGCATAGAGAGGTTAAAACATGGAGTTGCAGGAAAGATGTGGCCGGATTTGGGAGGTGACAACATGTTGAAGGACTTTGGAACGGATAGGGAGATGGTAGTTTGCAATGACAGAGGGGTCAAGAGTGGATTTTTGAGAAGAGGGTGAAGGGTGCATGGGGGCCAGGAAGAGAAGTTGGGTGGTCACTAGTTTAGTGGGAATAGGCTCTAGGGAGCAGGAGATGGGACTTATTAACAAGATGAGCTTGGAGAGGATATGAGAAGAGATAGGTGAGGAACTAGGGAAAGATGTGAGTTCTGGGCTAGGGCAGGATTGTTGCAGAATAATTGCAAGGCAAGTCTATTCTCAACACCAGGCATTGCTGAAAGACCAAACTCTATCTATACATTGTGCCTAGCAATGATGGGCACGCAATCAGTGCCTCAAACCCAGAAGAGGATTTACATTCCGTGTGAGATGGTGGTTAGTGATGGCAGAGCTGCATGAATTTGAAATGGTCAAAGTTAGACTTTTCCATGAGGGGACACAATGGGGGGAATTAACCTATAATAACGGGTGGGTTAGGAGCGGGGGGAGGGGGTATTTAAAGTGTTAAAAATCGCCAACCCACTGCCAGGAGGCGGGGTCAATTTAAATATTACGATGAGACTGGAAGCCTCTTTAACTTACATTTTGTGTTTAACTGTAGCTGGTTGAGTTTTACATACCTCGTAAAACCTGGCAGTTACAGCAAGGAGAGGACTGCTGCATTCAGGAGGTACATGTCATTACAGTTACCTCCTGGATCCAGGGTCCCTGCCTAGCCCACCCCAATGATCGGAAACCTTCCACGAGGCCTCCGATCGCCTTCCCGGACTCCATCCTCCCCCCGCGCCGAACCCTACTCCTTCAGCTGCCCCGCAGCCCATCGTCACCGATAGACGGCTGAGTCCCCCATCCCTTACTGCTCCCCCATCCCTTACTGCTCCGGCCCGTGATCGTGAGTCTGACCACCCACCCCCGGCTGCTCTGGCCGACCTACCTACCCCGAACCAGCCAGCCTCTCAATCTGGCTGGCTGTGGACGGGAAACAGAGGCTTCGCATGCAAATCAAGTCCTGTTATCCTTGGAGCCCTCCACCCCCAACCCGCCTTCCGCATTAAAATTCAGCCTATTATCTTTTCTTTCTTTTTGCATACCTCCCAGCCTAATGCAATTCTCAGGAACATTAAATTATTTTCTTCAATTATGCCGGTTCTTTTGTTACCAATTCTAATAGATGGAGGTTGATTGAAGTGAATTTGCTTTCACCAATGCTTGAGTACGTTAATATGGATGTATTTGAAGGGCCTCTGCCTTTGGCAACTTGTATGTAGGAATGATATACAATGTGAATACCAATACAGAGTTATTTGTTATTGATGCATGTGTATCTAGTTACCTCAATAGAAGTGAAATATATTTCAGGCATCAGAGAAATTCCTAGGCTTTCTCCCCCCGCCCGAGTTGGACTATGGTTTTTTCACTTTTTTGTCTTTCCTAGGGAGGGTATATGGCTATTGGTGGGTGGGACATTGAGGTTCATGATGTTCAATTGCATCATGATGTTATGAGACAGGCATGATCGACCAACTCTATTTTCCTGTTGTAGTGTATGTACCCGTCTACCTTTAAGGGAACTATTGAATGTAACCGTTCACCTTTAAGAGGACTACTTTCGGGTGGCACTATTTGTTTGGCTTCTGTATACTGTAATACCGATAGTGACCACACCAGTATATAAGTGTTGTGGCATGATTGCTGGGGCAGATTCGCCCGGACCTTCGAATAGTAAAGACCTGTTTGTTTGTTACTTCTGAAGTCTGTGTATTTATTAACTGCACAACTCACAGACTTTACACCTGTCCATCATTTTTGTATGTTCATATGTAACTGGGGTACTCAATTTAGTACGTACATGTCACATTTTTGAAAATATGAACATAATACTTGTATAAACTGTTCACTAATGGCCCTTTTAGAGTGACACTGATGGCAATCTTAACTTCAGCACCAGTGCTATAAAAACAAATGAGGTGGTGTTACTGCTTCGGGAGGTGATGAGGATCACCCAAAATTATGATGGTGATTCTAGAGGCAAGCATGCTACTACTGGCAGTGGCAACTGCTTATTTTTTTGTGACTGCCTGTACAGGTTAGTGAAGCGATTTTTCTTATTGCTGTCCTATAATGAGTTTCCCCAGTCGTTGGGGAAGGTCTGGTAGCCAGAAACCCAACCTACAATCAATGATTTTTGAACAGCTCTTTTTTTTGTTTACACAATCTTGCATGTGGGCATTTTTAGTATGGACATGTGTTTTGTGTCAGCCATTAGGACTGAGATGAGGAGAAATTTCTTCACTCAAAACGTGAAGCTTTGGAATTCTCTACCCCAGAGAGCTGTGTGTGCTCAGTTGTTGAGTGGCTTACTCCTGCTCCTATTTCTTATGTTCTGTGTTCTTATGTGCAGCATAATCTATAATTCTTTGAAATTAGGAATTGTGCAATAGAAATGGAGGGTGGTGAAGGTTGCACCATGTGCATTTTTTTTTAAAGTAGGGGAAACCAAATAATTATGGATCAGTTAGCATCACATGGGTAGGAACACTTGGATAAGTATGTGCTAATCTGGGACAGTTAATGTAAATTTGTAAAGTGCAGGTCACGCATGACTAAATTTAAGCAAATTCTTCAAGTACATTACTGAGTGCTTAAAGAGGGGGGCTGCATTGGATGTGGTATATTTGGACTTCCAAAGTGTGCATTAAAATTCCACATGAATACATTTTTGCAACAAGTCTCTTAAGGTCAAGTGCCAGCTGGATGGAATGATGGTTGAGTAGGAGTAAATGAATGTTGCTTGGATTGGCAATTTGTAGCTAGTGGTGTGTTCCAGTGATTTACGTTGGTGCTTGCTTGTTCTCCATATACAGATTTGAACATGGGCATAAAAGGACTAATATTAAAATTTGCTAACACCACCAAATTATAGGCATGGCAAACTGTGAGGAACAATGCAGGACATATGTATGTTAACGGGATTGTCTAGATATGTGACAAATGCAGTTCATGGTAGATAAATGTGAAGTTGTATGCTTTGTAAAAAACACAGATATAAGATATGGGCCCAGAAATTAGGTTCGGGGGCTTGCCGCGCGTGCAAGCCCCTGATGTGCACTTACTCGGCGCGCCGACAGCTGAAGCCTGGGCCTGCTTGGAATTCCTGTCACTGGCCCGGTTCAGCTGTCGGCGCGCTGTGCTTGCCTGATCCAGCGGCGTAGTTAGTTCGATGTGCCGGCTGGGATCGGGTGAGCACTGGACAGCCAATCAGGGGAGGGAAAACTTCATTCATGAGTTTGATAGTAAGAACTGTCAAACTCATGAAAACTACAGGCGCCCAAAACACTACTTAAACTTTAAATAACATTTAAAAAAAACATCCCACTAATTAATTAAATGAACTATATAAATAACTTTAAAAAACTATTTTAAACAATTAATCAAATTTTTGAAAAAATAATTTAAAATAAAATTGGGTCTAAAAATACACTTACCTTACTGTAAAGTCCTTAAAAACAATAAAGCTGTGGAAAAAATGTTATAATTTTAAATAATAGACCACTTACCTTAAAGAATCAAGTCCTTACGTTTCCTTTTTACATTTCTAAAAAGTTGAGGCCCTTACACACGGGCAAACCTGTAAAAAAGAAGGAAGTTCAACGCATGCGCGCAGAGTCCTGCGTGCACGCGTTGGACCTCTGAACCCCTTGGAGGAAATGCTGGTTTCCTGCGCGTGCGCTGTGCATGCAAGAAACCGGCACTTCCATCGGGTCCACGCGTGAGTACCCCGTCCTTAGTCACGCGTTGGGACCCGAAGTACTGGGCCATTCTCTACATGGTAAAACTCTCGATGGAGTGGAGGAAGAGGAAGATATAGAGGGTGCAGATACATAAATCTTTAAAAGCGGGGGTAAAGGCCATAAAAGGACAAATGGGATTCTTGGTTTTATATTTAGGAGCTTTAAAATGTAAAACCAAAGAGGCCATGAATCTGTACAAGATATTGAATACTGTGAACAATTTTGAGCACCCAGTTATAGGAATAATATTGGAAGCATAAAAAAAGCGTAAGATTTACTTGGCTGGTACCAAAAATGAGAGGGATATAGTAATGAAAGACTTGCAAACTAGAGCTGTATTTACTCGAGCAGAAAAGGTTAAGCTGGATCTAAGAGAAATGTTCAGAAGTTTGTAGGGGTAACAATGAAGGATTATTTCCACTTGTAGGTGAATCAGTAACAAGGGGGTTATACATTTAGGATGAATACTAGAAGAAAAAAGGTTAGATTTTTTTTAATGAAAAGTTATTAAAATATGGAATTACAGGAAGTGGCTATTGAAGCTGAGTCAATCATGACATTTATGAGGGAATTAGAGAGACACTGAATATTAAAAGATAAGGGAAAAGAGCAGGGAAATGGGATTAGAATAGATAGCTGCGATATGGAGTTAGTACTGACACATGAGGCTGAATTTTAATGGTGAAGGCGGGGTGGGGGACTCCAAGGCGGTCGGGAAACCTTGGAGAACGGGTTCCGAAAAGAGTCAGAGGCCGGAAGAGGATTGGAGCGGTGGGGGGTTCTGAAGAGTATCGGCGACCAGAGGAGCAACATAGGGAAGGCCGGTCGGGGTGGGGGGGGCGGCAGCGGATTGGAGGCCTGTGGGGGAACAGGGTTTGACCTCGTGGAGAGATCGGAGGCCGGGCCGGGGACGGGGGGAGCGAGGACTCATGAAGGGATCGGAGGGCCGGGTGTGGAATCGGAGGCCTCGTGGGGGCTCCCCGATCACGGTGGGTGGGTTAGGCAGAGACTCTAGATTCAGGAGTTAAGTGTAAAGGCACTTGCCTCCTGGATGCAGTAGTCCTTGCCTTGCTGTAGCTGGCGAGTTTTATGAAGTGTGCAAAACCCGACCAGCTACACATAAACACAAAATGGAGGTTGAAGAAGAGGCTTCCAGCCTCATTTGTAATATTTAATAAATAGATGGCCTAGATGGCCTGCCTCCTGGCAGCGGGTTGGCTGCCCGCCCCAGAGCTGCCTCCGTTAAAACCAGAAGTGGGCGGGTTCAGGTCAATATTCACATTTTGAACACTTTTTAACTACCCCACGCTCTGAAAGACCCTTTTTTATGTTAAAATTTCCCCCATGCACTCTGGACCAAATGGCCTGTTGCAATTTCTGCTTCTATTAATCCACTCCCCATATGTGGTCCATATTCCACAGCATTAGCAGTGAAACTTATCATGGTATCATTTCTACTTCAAAATGATTCTGCAAAATAATGGGGTCATTAAATAGTTTTAAATGTTTGTATCTCAATATCACTTAAAATGACCCCCTCTTGTATTTGCATTTAATATGCAAAACTATAATCTTATAGATTGCTATTTGTTTATGGATTTACTAGTTATCTTCAGTCTTTTTAGAAGTGAAAGAGAGAGTTTTATTGTATGCTGCTTAAAGATGACTTTAAACATGTAAATTTAGAGATTTTGATGGTTTATGGTTGAAGAAGTAAAGATTTCTTGGAACATGTACTGATTCCTAGTTGCACTGTATTATTTTGAGATCAAGTGTTTGAAAAAATTAATACTACACTTATAGAAATCATCTTTGACTGAAATAGTTGTGCAAATTAAATTTATGGCATGGAAAATCAGCAGCAATTCCATTTCTTTTTATAACTGAAGTATGCATTTTACATTCCAAGACTAATCGCATATTACTGACAAGGAGATTTACTGCCTTCAAGTTTTTCTGTATTACATTAAAGAATGCATTAACAAAGAGCCAACAGTCTGAAAAACAGCTTATGATGTTTGACTGGCTTTAAACAGGGTCTAGTCAGATATGTGAGAGAAACCATTTCTGCCTTTTGTGTTTTTTGGTGCCAGCTGTCATATATGGTCAGAAGTAGACAAAAATATATGGAGTCATTTTAAGAAACATGTCAGTGGTAATAATTTCAGTTCTGACTTCAATTATCACTCACTAAAGTCAACCTAATTCAATACATTTGTGTAGTTGTTGAATTAGCCTGACATCATGTTTCAAAAATTTGAAACCCTGCTATTTTAGTATTTTATGTTTACCACTAGTTGTATATTCTTTGCATCTGGCTCGTGGAAATACCTCTTCCGTGTGTATTGGAAGCCGAAATCTTTTTATATATTTCTAATCTTAAACAATTGTAAATTACCAGGTTTATTGATTATACACTTTGGATGAGGCGCTTCATGCAGTTTATTTGCAATAACTTGATTTTTGCGGGTCTTTCAGATCTGAGTTTTTTTCTGACAGATTTAGCAGTGAATGCTCAGCACTTGATAAATGGCCCAGTGGAGCATTTTTGAAATACCGTCCGTTTCAACCTGTTGTCATTTATCTTGTCAACTATGATAATAGTAGACCATTAAATGTATGGGCTTCCATATGTATCATTAGGTTCAAAGATGAATAAGATTAATGTCTTTTAATGTACAACTAAAGTACAGTGCGAACTTGCTAACTCTTAAGTTTTTAGTGCTGGTAACAATGGGGGCTAAATCTGGTCCGTACGAGTTCATGGCAAGTTTCGAGTTCATGGCAAGTTTCCAGTTCATGTCCCTTATCATGCAAAGCCGTCCTTCTGATTAATGGAAAGAGCATCTTTGAGGCATGGAACATATTAGAAATCCTCAGAAATGCCTCACCATATTTTTTTTTTTACTTCCCCTGGAAGTAAACCAAAAAGGTTAGGATTTGGACAAGGAAGAAAGGAATTTCTTTACATCTCTGCTCTGTGGCTTGTTTCCTCTAAGTCTCCTGCACAGTTTCCCCTGGAGAGCTAAGCCCAAGTGAAGACAGATATGTTGGGAAATGGGATGCAGTTTTTGTGCCAAGATTGGGGAGATGGTCTTGGATCTTTTGAATGCAGGGGCCTGAGAAAAATATGCTAAAGTTTAGTTTTTTCTTTTAATAGCATTTCTCACAGCTAATCCATACAAAGTAAACTTCAACTGCCCAGGAAAAAACTGTTTAGTGTATTTCATCACTAGATAATGTATTTATGTAATATATTAGTATATACTGTAGATAAGTTTTTTTTTGAAGATCATAATCAAACACTTACATAATTAACATCTACTACCATAGCATCGCATTTCAAAAGTGTCATGCATCAGTAGGGTGAAAAATCATCATTGGCTCACTGCTATCTATTAAATTAACTGCTGATTGTTTAACATTTAGTAAATGGGTTGTTTAAGCCAATCAAAAAACACTTCAAATCATTAGACAGGAAAGCTTTGAATCAGTAATGAACAACCACTACAAAACCACCCAATCAAGATAATTGTTTTTTAAACCGAGGAATCTGAAACTCACAGCCTTCACAAAACAAACCAATCAAACTGCTCAAATATTTCTTGTGGTTTTTGGCTGCCATTTTCCTCCTTCATCCAGATTGGTATATATAATTAAAGATAGGATTTAAAAACATGACAAAAATGTATTAAAAAATTATACCATTCTGAGAAAAAAATAGCTAAACTTATAAAATGGCTTATTTAATGTTTGAAATATCTGCCTACTGTTGTGCTTTAGTCCCAGAGTTGTAACTTTTGCCTGGGCCTGGGCTATTGAGTAGGGCCAGCTCCTGTATGATAAATTCTCTCTGTGAGAGAGTTGCACCATGGAAGCTGTAGTTTGTTTTTCCTGTTCTTGTGGAACTACAATACCCAAGAGTGTACTGTAACTTCCTGGCAGAAAATTTATAAACAGAAGAGTAAGTGTTGGAAACAAACTTCTAAAATCAATACTTTTTTCAGCATTTTATGTAATGGAAGCCATCAAGTAGAAATTCTAAACAAGCAGTATTGTTTGAAATTAGTTTTAATTTTGTGTTCCTGTTCCTGGTTTGTACCAGGGCTTTGAGCTGCTCTGATACTGAGCTTGGACATTGCAGCTGGACCATGGCAAATAGCCACCTGTTCAAGCTATTGGTCATTCAAGACTTGACAATGGGGAAAATGTCCTTGATGCAATGTTACATGAAAGATTGCTTCAACAAGAACTATAAGTTAATACAGGAAAATAAGGGAGAGAAAAACACCTTTTTATAATCATGTAAGTAACTGCTACAAAGGAAAAAAGGTTCTGGGCAAGAAGGAGAGCTGTGCAATATCTTTGCATTGCCAGTCATGTAATATATTGCTTCAATAAATTTGCTATATTACAATGTTGCATTTAGGCTGTGCAGTAAACCTTAGAAACAGCATTCCAGGTTCCTGACCACCTGTGAACAATGCCACTTGAGATCTACTAGTTCCTTATAAATTTGGAAAAATTTGTAGAATGCTAGTCGTCAACATATTTTCGCTATGTTTAAGGTGGGAGTCTCTCCATCAATTCCTCTGCAAAGATAAACAAAAATATTTAAACGGTGAGTGCTAGCCGCCCTAATGGCTCACTGTGTAAATGCACCTTGCGTATAGCATTGATATATTTAGATCTAGAGGATCTCTGGTTGATATGTGGTTTGTGTTGAATTAGCAGAGCTTAGCCAAGGCTGCAAAGCGTATGCTATAATTGGCCTCTGCATTCTAGGCTAGGGAGCAGAAAAAAACAAGTCAGGATTCCCATTCTTGAATGCTGTCCCATAGCAAATGCTGGATCATGCATATGTGTGAATATAGGATGAGCACAAGGTTGTGCTCACTTGCTATTGCCCTCCATGGATGAATAGCCTACCACTGTTGTCTAAGCTCACACAAGATTCGTAAGACTTGTGGTCCCTGTGAATTGAGGTCCCTGTGAATCGTGGTCCCTGTGAATCATATCCTATCAGAAGTCACTACCTTCAGAAAGGGTGAGAAGGTGAAAATGGGAGTGGGGAAAGTGTGACTGCTGATGGTATTATCTGTGGCATTGATTTGGAGGAGTTACTCTGGTGAATGCAAAGGAACTTGATGTAAATTTAAGATGGTCAATATTTTGAGTTGCCTCAATGTTCTTACCATTTCAATCCTGAAAGTTAATTTAACTCCCTCACACTATCAAAATGAGCAACACTTGGAAGATGGTTTTTGAGTGATTGCCATCATAAAAGGGTATTGATGGTGAGCCTGTTTCTAAGCAGTTATCAAAGGTAGTTAAAGTTTATTTTTCTATAGAGCAACAGTGTTAACAATAGCACAGTGTTCACTTTTCTTGAATTGAGCTGGTTCACTGTGCAGTTTCTGATGTTCTGAGGCATAGATCCACTGAATAATTACAATCTAAATCTGTTCCTTTTATATAACTTGGCTTAAAATAGACCACGCGTATTACTGTACAATACAGCTTTTTTAAAGGGTAAATAAAAAAATCTGTAATTTTTAGTGCGGTCAGTAAATTGACTGAAATTATGTCAAAATTGGACAGAAGACTTCCTTTGTGAGCCAAATCTACTATGTATGGGCAAAAGTTATACAGTGTCAAAATACCTCAATTATTATTCTCAGATGTCCAGATATTTGCCAGATAAGGTGAGAAAGATGTCTGTTTAAAGCAGTAGTACTTTACCTGTTTAGGAATGGAATTCAGGGTTATATGAGTAGGTACAGATAGAGTTGACTGAATCGTGTATAAATGTGATGGGCCAAAACTTGCTGAAAAAAAGTTATTCATGTGCAAATTGGCCAGCAAGTTTAGGGGATTGAGATACACTATGAGTAGTGAGTCTCCAGAATTTGCTGCTCAATTTACGCTACTTCACTATTTGCTTTGCACAAACAGCATCTCGCCCTTAGCCTCCCGGTTATTTTTAAGAATTTGCTGGATTTGCACTTTAATTGCCCATTAAACGTGCCACAGAAAGTTAAGTCTAGTAATTAATAGTGTAAGTACCTTTTTAATGATGTGATAATTGTTAATAACTGCCAATCAACCTCTCTGGCCCAGAAAGTGAACGATTTAAACTGTGGAGTCTCATTCCTTCAGGTTGTGAAGGGTCCAAGAAAATGTCTTAACTAATGGGTGAGTCTTGAACTGCAAGTACTATGGAAATGTAATGTTGATGTCATGTCATAAAGAAAGGCAACTGGTCACTGATGAATGAAATAAGGTTAGGTGGATTTTCTGGAGTTTCTTTGATTTATTTTTGAAGCAGCAGATTTACTGGGTTAAAGAAAAAACTTACATTTATATAACACCATTAGCATCTCATTATGCCTTAAATTTCATTTTTACCAATGGATTGATTTTTTGAATAGTCATCAATTTTGCATTTTGCAACGTCCCTCAAACGGCAAATTAATAATCTGTTCTTGGTGGTGCTTGAAATGGGGTGTTGTTCAGGATACTGGGGCAACTCACTTTTCTTTAAGTAGTGTCACGCGGTCTTTTACATTCACCTGAGCAGGCGCCTTGGTTTGAAGTCTCCACCAAAAGATGGCACCTTTAACAATGAAGCACCTTAGTACTGCACTCATGTTCGCATAGATTATGTGCTAAAGTCTATAGTTTGGCTTGAACCCACGAACTTTAGACTCTAAGGCAAGAGTATTACCACTGAACCAAACTTATGAGATAGAGCACATTGCTTCTTGATTGTAAAATAGCAGTTTATATGTGTAGCCTTACCAGAAGTTTTGAGTGTTGAAGCAATTTCTTTTTAGCTAGTCTGCTATAAATATGACTCATCTTATTGCAGCATTAGGATCAGATGTTCTCTTCCAAGTTACCCTGACAGCTCTCATTAACTAGAGAGGGCCCATGTTTGGTCCTTGGTTACATTAACTATTTAAGCACTGCATCAATATCCATTGGCGTTCCAATGTACCATAGCACATAATGTGGTTTATAGATTTGCAAAATATTTCCACTAAGCATTTCTAATTTGAGAATACTTGATATGAAACATCGTATACACCCTGCTCAAGGACTGATTTCGTATCAAACAAGTTATGGTGAGTGCCATTCTTGGATATAATTTTACTTCATTTCTCCATGCGTGATGGAAATGGAGCATGTTCGCCATACAACTAAAATAAGTTAAATATTTGTTTTTATTCTTGGATGTCAGCATCGATTGCATGGCCAGCATTTATTGCCCATCCCTAATTGCCTTTTGAGAAGGTGGTGGTGAGCTGCCGCCTTGAACTGCTGCAGTCCATGAGGTGAAGGTACTCCCACAGTGCTGTTGTGGAGGGAGTTCCAGGATTTTGACTCGGCGATGATGAAGGAACGGCGATATATTTCCAAGTCAGGATGGTGTGTGACTTGGAGGGGAAATTGCAGGTGGTGGTGTTCCCACGCACCTGCTGCCCTTGTCCTTCTAGGTGGTAGAGGTCGCAGGTTTGGGAGGTGCTGGTGGGGGATTTGACGATGGTAATCCCATTGAATGTTAAGGGGAGACTCTCCCTTGTTGGAGAAGGTCATTGCCAAGCACTTCTGTGGCGCGAATGTTACTTGCCACTTATCAGCCCAAGCCTGAATGTTGTCCCGGACTTGCTGCATGCGGGCACAGACTGCTTCATTATCTGAGGAGTTGTGAATAGAACTGAACACTGCATTCATCAGCGAACATCCCCAATTCTTACTTTATGATGGAGGGAAGGTCATTGATGAAGAAGCTGAAGGTGTTTGGGCCTCGGCCACTGCCCTGAGGTAGTCCTGGGGCTGAGATGATTGGCTTGGAACAACCACAACCATCTTCGAGATGGATCATCCACCCGGCACTTCTGGCTGAAGATGGTTGCAAATGCTTCAGACTTGTCTTTTGCACTCACATACTGGGCTCCACCATCATGAGGATGGGGATGTTCATGGAGCCTTCTCCTCTTAGTTGTTTTAATTGTCCACCACCATTCATGACTGGATGTGGTAGGACTGCAGAGTTTTGATCTGATCCATTGGTTGTGGGATTATCTCTGTCTATAGCATGCTGCTTCTGATGTTTAGCATGCATGTAGTCCTGTGTTGTAGCTTCACGAGGTTGGTACCTCATTTATAGGTACGCCTGGTGCTGCTCCTGGCATGCTCTTCTACACTGCTTATTGAACCAGGGTTGGTCCCCTGGCTTAATGGTAGAGTGAGGGATATGCCGGGCCATGAGGTTACAAATTGTGGTGGAATACAATTTTGCTCCTGCTGATGGCCCACTGCGCCTCATGGATGCCCAGTTTTGAGCTGCGAGATCTGTTCTGACTCTATCCTATTTAGCACGGTTGTAGTGCCACACAAGACGATACAGGGTGCCCTCAGTGCTTTAAATTCCATCAGCTGAGGGAGGGTAGTACAGTAGGAGGTAATCTTAATATTAGATGTATGAATTGTAGACTAGCTCCTTTGACATCACCAAGAAACTTTTTTCTTCCTCGCTATGCTGCTATAAATTGTGATACCATTTTTATTAAATATGGAAAAATGTTTGATATGTACATTGTACATTTTGATTTGTATCTTGCAAAAACTTAAATGATGTCAGAAGCTCACTTTTCCAAATATACTGGGACTGCTGGTTTTCCCAGAATATCCTATATGTGTAATTATTCCATTGTATATCCATTTCTATGCTGAATTAATGTTGTTTAATACAGTACAACATGGGAATAATATACTTTGTTATCTGAATTGGGGGTTTCCCAAACTGTTACGATGAGCGGTTTGCAAATGTATTTCAGTGATGTTTATGTTAAGTAAACTCTGTTAAAGCAGGAATCTATTTGAAGATGCAATTTACTTAAGATCAGAGTAAGGATCAAAAATTATATGTACATAAAAAGTTGGATATAATTTTAAAATGCAGTCAGCGGAAATTTATATTTTATTTGGTGCTGCAGAGGTGGTCCCAGATTAGCGTTGTTTGAAGATGCTGTGAACTGTTACTATAGTACTGACCTGAAACTGACCTTGCAGCCAACATATTTGTGAAGCACATAGCAACACTAACTTCAAAGTCTGTACATTTTCCCATGACTCCCTGTAAGGTAACATTAGACTGGGTCTGCTGCAGATTCAAATTACATCAGATAGATAATTATAAATCAGCAAACTGTAGCCAAAACAATAGATTTAATTTCATTCAAATGCAAAGCACACCACTTTAGGGATTGAATTGTGTCAGATCATTTTCCTGTGAAGAAATGTTTAGCTTGCTGGCTAATAAATTTGAGCCAAAATAGCAAAAACAAAAAAGGAACTTACTTTGTTACTTCTAAGTTATCAGGTTAGCCCACTTGTAGAATGTATTTGGAAAATTTAAATTTAAGTATACTTAGTGGATTTATACTGACAGAAATGATGCAGTTTATTTTTTATTTCGAATGAATATGTAAGCTAATGAAATAATAGCCCGGATTTTGCGGTCAACGGTGTAGTGTATGTACCCGTCTATCTTTAAGCGAACTATTGAATGTAACCGTTCACCTTTAAGGGAACTACTTTAGGTGTGGCACTATTTGTTTGGCTTCTGTATACTGTAATACCGATAGTGACCACACCAGTATATAAGTGTTGTAGCAGGATTGCTGGGGCAGATTCGCCCGGACCTTCGAATAGTAAAGACCTGTTTTGTTTGTTACTTCTGAAGTCTGTGTATTTATTAACTGCACAACCCACAGACTTTACAGTGGCGACGAGTCCGATCGTACCCTGCGGCAAGATTACCAAAGCAAGAAGAGCGTCGAAGAGAGGCAACCGCCCTCGTCGTGCTGCTGGAAGAAAACACGAGGCTGCAGCAGGAGAAAGGTGGAAGACTTTAGCAACAAAAGCTTCCGTCTGCAACAGGCACTGACTACCCTTCTACCACGGTGCGGAGTGAGCCGATCAGCAGGGAACAAGGCGGCTGAAGAGACTGTGAGTAGGGGAAGGTGTAGAGAATATCCGGAGGATAAGGGCAGAGCACTCGACCTCGGTCGAGGGGGAGCTGTGCCGGCCAAAAGTCGGGTCCAACGGCATCGGGTGACAGCCAGACCGTGATCGGCGGGAAAAATCCGGGCAGCGACCGCAGCCACGAAGCGCTGAGCCTGCGAGTAGGCGCGGGAGGAGAAACCCAGCCGCAGCCGGGGAGGGAAACACCGGTCTGCGAGAGGGCTGGGGAGGCGAACGGGAACCGTGCGGGTGAGAGCCTGCGAGGAGCCAGTCCAGCGGCTGAGCTGTTCTCCACCAACGGGGTACTCAGCCGGCAAAACCGAACGTGCGGGAGTGGGTGAGAGACACAGCCGAAAACGGGGTGAGAGACTGCGCGAGAGCCAGTCCAGCGGCTGAACTGTCCTCCGTTAACGGGGTGTACCCAGCGCTGGTAGAGCCGTGCGGGCGGGAGGAAAAGACATAGCCGAGTAAGGGGAGCTGTGCGGAAGCCAGCCAGCGGCTGAACCTGTCCGCTGTGGGGGAAGCGTACCCCTTCCACCGGGAAGAAACGCGGGAAGCCGCCATTAGGCGGAGAAGACGCCAGAAGCGGGAAACCGCCATTGAAGTGGGCGGGGCGAGAAAGGAAGAGCGGGAAACCGCCATTTTTGCGGGAAAACCGCCATCTTGATTGACATACCGCCATTGAAGTGGGCGGGGAGAGAAGGAAAGAGCGGGAAACCGCCGATTTCGCGGGAAAACCGCCATCTTAGAAACAAACAAATAAATAAGAATACTTAAAGAAATACTGGTGCTGCTCCCAAGGGAAGAAAAATGCCTAAGCGAGGGAATATTAATGACTTTAATTCTGAAATAGAAGACTGGGCCACGTACGTGGAACGCATAGAGATCGACTGCGAAGCCAACAAAATAGAGGAAGACGACAAGGCGATAACATTGCTAAACTCGATGGGGGCAAAAACATACGGGCTCTTGAAGCATCTAATAGCACCAAATAAACCAGCGGATCAGACCTTCGAAGAGATTGTGGCTGTGCTGAAGGACCACTTGAACCCCACACCGCTGATGCTGGCTGAACGATTCAAATTCTACGCAAGAACGCAGAAGAAAGACGAAAGCAATGCGGAATACTTGGTCGAACTGCGTAGGCTAGCGAAATACTGCCAGTTCGGAGGGAATCTGACAGAAGCGCTGCGGGACAAGTTCGTATGCGGATTGTCCAAAGAAGGGACGCAGAAGCGACTACTGGAAGAGAACGACCTCACACTGGACAGGGCTGTCCTTATAGCTGCATCGCACGAAGCCGCAGCGAAAGGAACGGCGGAAATGCAACTAAAGGCGGCGGCACTCGGGGTGGACCAAATTACTTCAAGCACAACAAAATGCTACCGTTGTGGGAAGACAACGCATGACCAGAATCAATGCTGGTTTAAGAACCAAGAGTGTAGGAAATGTGGCAAACTGGGTCACATCGCGAAGGTATGCCGGTCCGGGAAAAAGACCAATAATCAAAGGAAGCCACCACAAGAAAAGTACAACAAGGTACACAAGGTGGCTGAGAAGAGTTCAGACGAACAGAATTCAGACTCGGACCCAAACAACCAGGAGCTGGGTAGGCTGAGAATCCACAATGTGGGTAAAGAAACGGATCTACAGGCCATCTGGGTCATACTAAAAATAGCTGGAGTCCAAGTAAGAATGGAGCTGGACACTGGATCAGCTCTATCAGTCATCAACCGAAGGGACTACCACCGGCTATTCTCTCACATACCTTTAAGAAATACCAAGTTCGTATTACAGACATACACGGGGCATAACGTATACCCCGTGGGGAAAATAAGAGTCAAGGTGAGAGATAGGGGTAAAGAACACCCAAGAATGAACTTGTACGTATTACCTGAGGGAGGACCACCACTTCTAGGACGGGAGTGGATTAAGAAAATAGACATGGAATGGCATTACCTAAAAGCCATAATGAGGGAGGACTCGGTGCAAGCTATTAGCTCAGATTCTGAAATGGATGATGATAAGACCAAGTCGAATATGGAAGACAAGGCTAAAAGGGACTTGCCGACGATGGGAAAGAAAACGAAGACATGCAGAAGGACTTATGGTACCAAGAAGAATAAAGCTGCAGAGCAGAACTCCAGGTTGACAGAGAATTCTGAGCCTGTTCAAGCAAAGGATTCATCCATGACGGAAGAACACTGAGCTCGGACGTAAACTTATGTCAAAGTACGACAACAATTAGAACAGTTGAGTGACCGTCTCGTACAAGAGATGAAAAATATGGAAAGGTTCTGGGACACCGAATGGGAGAACCTGGAAAGACTACAGAGACAGCTAGCTCAAGCAGAGAGCGACCATAGAGCCATCGTGGTCAAATACCAATCACATTCCCCTGATGCTGTTCAGGAACTAGAATATTTACAGAATGAACCAAAGGAAGAGGAATCTTCAGGGAGCCAGGATTTTATTCCAGTTCTTCTCAACGACTCCTTACAAGCAGAGTGTGAGAAGTTGAAAGAACAGTATGAACAGGCCCAGGCTACAATTCTGGAGGGGGTTAACTCGGCAGCCTCCGAAAAGCTAGTTTCAGTAGAAGCATATGAACAACTAAAGGTTGAACATGAGCAAGAAGTCCAAAGGCTGCAGGAAATTCTTGATGAACTCAAGGCCAAGACAGACTCATCGATAGAAGCTCCATCCATAGATGAGCAATTAGAGGTGAAAATCATGGCAGAGCATGAAAGACAGGATGTCCAAGAACTTATAAAAACATTGAAGGACACCCAAGACAAGTATGAGGCGGCAATGACCGAGGTTCAACAACTTGAAGAACAGATTCAACTGGGAATCCTTTCAGTGGAAGAACAGGACACTGTAAGAATGGTCCCTGAACATGAACTAGAGAGCATCAGGGCGCAACTTTGCCGAGCGCTGAAAGCCAAAGTTCAAGAGGAACGTAAGGTGGAAGTATTGGAGAAAGAGGTGGATGAAATGGAGAAGACTCTGATCCACCGTGTTCCCAGGGAAGAGTTAACGGTCGGCCAACTCCTTCATATGCTGAAGGACAAGACTCGGCAAGGGGAACAATCTGAACACGAGCTTCAATCTTCAGGGGGAACGAGTTCGGAGCTCTCAAAAGTCACGGAGATAGCTGAGGTGGCAACACAAATTTTACAAGGATGCCAAAAGTACATTGAATCACGTCAAGGTGAACAGAAGAATGTGGAAACCGTTATTTCAGTAGAAGGGTTAAATAGCCTGATAACGCAATTACCGATGGAAAGGAAGGTATTGAACTCACAAATGAGGTCCGTCGTGAAGGAATGGCAGATAACCCAGGAAGAGCGGGATGAATAAATGCATGAAGAAGGCTTTTCAAGAAAGATGTTTAGGGAAGGAACCACCGTCAGCTAACGTCCAGACGGGTGAGGAGGAAGAAGAAGTCTCTCTCGCTGGCCTAACTCAGGACGACCCCGAATATTACCATGACCTGTTGAGTGACACTGAATATTACGAGGATCTGGTCTGCTCAGTTTGTGATGAAAACTCCCAAAGTGCTGAAATCCGGATGAAGCACTTAAGGTCTAAGGAACATAGAGAGTTGGTGGCGCTACAGCTGGCAGCCGAGAAAGGAGCTCCGAGAGTTTCAAAAAGGCAGAAAAGAAAAAGAAGAAGCAGAAGATAATAACTGTCTAAAATATTAGCACTTCTACCATTCCAGGCGGGACATTACGAAAGGAGCTAAATTAGTTGAAAAACTGGAAAATGTCAAGACAGCCAGTTGGTTGTAAAAGTCCGCACTGCTGGTTCAACAGGATGAAAGTTCAAGCTGTTACGTCAAGAAAAAGGCTATGGAGGAGTCACGCTAGCCAGGTGAACCGGCTACACCAAAGAAATGTTGTTCGGAACGAGTCAAGATCAGAGACTGAATCTATGAACTGTTTCCGCAGAGACTGAACCTGTGAACTGTTTCCACCGAGATTATATTTGTAAATTGTTTTATATGACATTGACTCCACCGAGATTATATCTGTAATTTGTTTTATAGGAAGTTGAAGATATGTATATTTAACGGGGACTCTAAGTAATAAGCTAAAAAGGGAGGATTGTAGTGTATGTACCCGTCTATCTTTAAGGGAACTATTGAATGTAACCGTTCACCTTTAAGGGAACTACTTTAGGTGTGGCACTATTTGTTTGGCTTCTGTATACTGTAATACCGATAGTGACCACACCAGTATATAAGTGTTGTAGCAGGATTGCTGGGGCAGATTCGCCCAGACCTTCGAATAGTAAAGACCTGTTTTGTTTGTTACTTCTGAAGTCTGTGTATTTATTAACTGCACAACCCACAGACTTTACAAACGGCGAAGTAACTGCGCTCGCCACAGACCTCGAAGAAAGCCGCCCACAAAGATCTAACGATCTCTGTGGCGTCGATTTCATCTTTTCCCAACCTTAATTTCATTCTGGTGCCAACCCTAGGGGATCTCCACCAACAGTGATATCATCAAGCAGGCTAACCAGCCAATCACATTGAAGAATTTTCAGACAGCAAACCAGGAAGTAAAAAGCACTGATTATCATTAATTTTTTATAAATTTTACAGAGAGTGAAATCAAGATTGGGACATACACATGGGATTAAGGTAAAGATGAAATATAAACAAACATTAAACAAATTATATTAAAAACCTATAGCATTTTTATCATAATGGAAAAATTTGACATTCCACAAATATAAAATTAGTTTTTCAGGGCCAGAGCAGTTGTTCAACCATTGTTATGACTTAGTACGCCATTAAAAACCCAGTTACACTTCATTCAATAATGCTTATCGTTTTTGTGTGTTTTTAATAGCGATATTACAGCATAAAAGGGAAAATTCATGTCAGTTCAATTGATTTGTAAAGATTGTTGTCTGTGGGGACATCAACAACACACCCTGTGGAGGAGCAGAAAATCACTGACAGCAACTTCTGGATTTCTGCACTGTGCATGTGCGGACGTCAGAAGTTGCTGTCAGTTTCACAGAGTAATGACTGTGAACACTGACAGTTTCGCCGTCATTACAACCACAAAATCCGGGCCAATATGTGGTTATGTTTAGGGTAAAGTTTTAAGAAATGTAACTTTGGTAAAGGTATTCAGTTTTTTTTAAAGCTTTCTTTTGAATTTGTTTGCTACCTTTTTATAACAATAACAACAACCACCACTTATATTTATATAATGCCTTTAACGTAGTAAAACATCCCAAGGCGCTTCACAGGAGTATTATAAGACACAAAATTTGACACGAGCCACATAAGGAGAAATTAGGGCAGAAAGAGGTAGGTTTTAAGGAGCATCTTAAAGGAGGAAAGAGAGGTGGAGAGGTTTAGGCAGGGAACTCTAGAGCTATGGGCCTAGGCAACAGAAGGTACAGCCACCAATGATTGAGCGATTATAATCATGGATGCTCCAGAGGGCAGAATTAGAGGAGCACAGATATCTCGTTGTGGGGCTGGAGGAGATTTATAGTGCTGTGCACAACACATTTATCGAACTGTAAATATGTGATATGCTTTCACATGAATATTTTGGACACTCATATTTGTCATGATTTTTGAAATAAGATTCCAAAATAATTGCATATTTATTTTGTTGATTTATGCCCGCTTCTTTTCTGGTTGTTGGCTGCTTATGACTACATATAGTCTGAAACAGGAGGGCAAGATCATCTGTGTGCTGTGTGAGGTTCTCCACAATTGCTGTCCATGCATTGTTATAATGGCCAGCAGGAGGTCCTGTTTGAAAAGGGTGAGTTCAAGTTTGTTTGTTGGTTCCCGCCACTTATGATAAGGCACAATACTCTATCTAATTTCCTGATAACTCTATCTAACAGGCTGAAGCAATGTACAATATTTGATTGAGAGGATGTGACTTTGTGGCCTTTTGGTTGACTGCCTGGAGTTTGAGGTACTGTAATTGTACTATATTGCTGCATTCAATTCTTTTGTCCGCTGCTTATTCTTCGTCAACAATACCTGAAAATTTAATTAACACACACAGATTTTCTTGCATTATACTTGTTCCTTGTGGTTTATTCTAAACATTTTTCTGTCCAGAGGTTTAATATGTTGTATACTGAGTTATTTTGATCAAATATTTGTGATCTGGTGATTGAATGGTATGGCTAATTTTAAGTAGTCTTACTTTGGCACTTGCGTGTTTCTCTCCACTTAAATAGCTTCCAAGTTATCCAAATGTTGAGGTTCACTCATTGTTTATAATGCTCTGCTGCCCGTCCAATAGTCTTTTTATATTATGTGGAACTTTTTTAACCTCTGCTGTTGCTGCTGCTTATTTTCTTATGCTACCATTGGGTGATACTGCAGAATGATTCCGTCTAGAGTTTGGATTACTAATAAACTGCCCATAAAACACAATTCATAATTGCAGATCTCACATTGCACTGGAGTCAGAGGATGTGCTGTTGCATAACAATAGGGATGTTGTCAGCAAAATGTGATGGGGAAGGTGACACTTGCAGGAAGTACTTTCTACATGCAAGACTATTTATGTAATAGAACATCAGCTTAATACCCACTCAATTGCAATGAACTGTCTTAATGTTATTCTGTCTTTGTGACTGACCCGCTGTGTATTTCCAGTATTTCTGATTTTTTTTAAATTTTGGTTGCTGAATTGGTAATCCAGTTCTGGCCTTAAAGCTACTTGCAAGCTTTAAGGTGGGATGAGGGTTGGGGGGATATGGTGGGGTAACTATCCAGAATAGTAAACAGTGCTCTTTTGAGGTTCATGTTAACGCTTTGCATTTGATTTAGGAGTGCTTGTTACTGGGTGCTCAAAGTGGCAAAGTGAACTTCTTAGTACTAATGCCCCTTGCTATGAGCAAATAAATACACTTAAGGGAAAAGAAATTAAGTCGTGCTAAATATGCAATTATCTTTGTCAAGAACTCTGATGTGCTTGGATCAGGAACACCTTTTATAGTTTTATTTAGATTGTTTAAAAAGTTCAATTTGTTAAACATTCATATCCAAAACATCCAATTTACAATGAATACAAATGGTAACACTTTATTGCAAGCACAGTGTTGCCTTTTGTAAAAAGTTGGTGTGAGAAAAGTTAGCAATGAGTGATGGGTTAACAGTATTCAGTGTGTGCTGAACAATGAAAATCTAACAAATAAGATGATTTATGCTTGAATCAGGTTGTGTAATCTAATCAGGGTTATTCTGTTGAATGTGGGTGAATGAAAATAATTTTAGCATATTGACATTTTGTATTTAGTTTAGAGTTGTGCTTGGATCAGTTTTTATCTGGAGTTAAATATAATCTCAGCACAACTTTTGTGAAACATTGAAACATTTCAATTGTCAGTGTAGTCTGTTGGAACTGGAATTGGCAGATGCACAGAAAAACTAGAACTACTTGTTTGCTTTTGTGTTCCATATTTTGGAACGAGCATTTTTCAGAATGAACACTATATGCATGGAGACTGTTGCCACTGACTCTCCTCTTCTGGAACAGGCATTTTTCTGAATCTTGCACTGTCCTTGACACATGTCACAAAGATAGATCATGTAGAAATAGAAACTGGGTATATGTTATCTCTGATCTTTTTCTTTCTGTTTTATACATGCTGCTGCTTTAAAACTCTGTAGACTTGCTTCCTTTCTCTACTTCCATTCTACATATAATTTGAGCAGTGTGTGTTGGCGTTGTTGGCCCAGGTTTTCCAATTGTAATGGTTCCCAGGTATAATATGTTGAGTATGCCATTAAAAAATGAGTAACCACCTTAACCTTATAGTCTATGTGCATGTGGAAGATGTAGGTACAGTCTTCATGTTTTCCTATGTTCTATTTTTACAGCATTATTGTATGATACAAGATGAAAGTGGTTTCCTATTTTTAAGTCCTGTTGACCAATACAAAATTGCATAGATTATACTAAAATCTAAGATCTGTGTTGTCACTAGAACAGATGCCACATGTTGAACTATTGCAACTGCTATGAATGGTCTTGGGTCATCAGTCAATGATGTACTAGAATGCATAGTTTTTATCACTGATAAAAACAATTGTTTGCAATGTACAAAAGTCATAGCACTCCTGTTGGTCCTTAATAGTACCTTCTTACAACAGGTTGTGTCAACCAAACCGAGATCTGTTCCTCCAAAGGTAAAGGGGTGGGTTCTTTCCAATTTGGAAGCAGAAATGTCTTGGCAAGTGTTGGGCCAATGTCTTAAGTAGGGAAATGTTCTAAATTTAAAAAAAATCCCTAGTAAAATCACAGTTGGATTCTCCAAAATAAAATAATCCACATTGGATGTGTGCTGTGAACACACTTGCCAAAAATTTTGAATACCTTGAGAGAGCTGTAGCATATGAAAGAATGTGCACATTTCTATCTGGTATCTTCCAATGTATATTCATTATAAGCGAATCTGGCCACTTAGTCATACTGAATGAACTAATTTTAGAACTGCCTGGTTAAGAGAGACCTCCTTAAATACATCCCTGTAAGGAAGAGGAGTAGGTCTAGAGCAGTGAATTAACTTCCTTTTACTTAAATTAATTATAAATGTTTAAAACCTCCATGTTTTACTAAAATTGAAACATTGTACTTACTGCAGAACTGATCTTCCCCAAGAATGCTTGTAGAATTGCCCAAGAATGCTTGTAGAATTGAAGGACTTTATAAAATAAAGCAGAAACCCTTTAAAGTGTCACCATTGTTATATACAAGTGTTTGACAAAACTTTTTTGTTTGTCAAATGCAGGACACAGATCTCCATGAAAACTTATTTCATCACAAAATGTCAACATTTCTTCCTAATGCCATTGAGAAGAGAATGTTGCACAATAGTATGGCTCCATCTCCCTCTCTGTAACCGTCAAAAACCTCTCTTTCTTCCCCTTCTCTTAAAGGGAACCATTACTAATGGCATAATATCTTTGGTAGATTAGATATCATCCCATAATGGGAGAGAGGACTACATCTATTTGTTTTGTTCTTAACACAATAACATATTGATGTTTTTCCTTTATTTGCATAAAATTATGCTAATAACACTTCTTCTACCAACAAGTGTTCTACACTTGCATTATCTTAGAGAAGCCCAGGCTCAGGTGTAATTCAGTTTATTTTGTGTCTGAATAGAATGGGAAAAGACTTTGTCATTAATTTAAGTATAGATATCTGGGATCGGAATTTAATAAAACACTGTGTTGTATGCAGATTACAGGTGAGCCACAACAATGGCTATACATTAAATGTCTTTGTGAGTTAATACCTTTTAGTCAGGGAGCCAGGACACACAGCAGAGGTGATGAGATACTCTTGTTGTACATCTTCACTAGAACTATAATTGCAATGAATGAAAATGTATTATCTACTATGGTACTGTATTGATGAAAGTGGCGATTGCTGCTGCAACCCCAAATCATTTTCAAAGTAAAATTATTTTTTTAATGGTTATGTTGCCTGTGTGATAATCTGTTGTTTCATAAAACATTCTTTGTCCAAGTTTACTAAACTACTAATGAATGATATAGTATGATTTACAGACTCCCTTGTTGAGATTTCCATTGAAAAAAAAACGCTGTTTGAAGTGGATTTGTAGTAAGTATTTGTACTTAGTGCAGTATTCAGTGTGCTATATGCTGTTTACTTATATTCTATTAGGTATTTTAAAATTTCAATAATTGTCTCTACCAGCCAAGATTTTCCTTGGGCTTCCCTCGTTTTGAAAGACTACTGGGAATCGCTAAAATGTAGATATTTCATAAGTGCTATTTTTCAATCTTGTTTTCCAACTCCTCTTTCATTTATGTTTTATCTGCGATAAATGTCTTTAAAAGCATCCAGTTCCTCATTTGATTAAGCATACGGTCTTTCATAGAAGGAAGCAAATATTTTAATTTTTGTCTAGAATTTAACAACTTTTGATTTTTTCTTTTTGTTTACAAATTGTAGGCAATGTTGGCAAGGCTGTATTTATTGCCCATCTCTAGTTGCCATGAGGAGGTGGTGTGGGCCTTCTCGTTGAATCCATATAGTCCCTGTAGGGATGGTAATCCCATAATAGTGTTAAACAGGGGTTTCCAGGATATTGACTGACAATGAAAGAATGGCAGTATATGTCTAAGTCAGTATGGTATGTGACTTGAAAGGGAACTTGCAGGCAATGTTGTTGGTGCTTGCCTTTGCCCTGCGTTTATGGCTGGGGCATTTAAGTTTCTGAGCAATGGTGGTGTCAAGAAGCTGATGGTGGAACACTTGCCTATGTGGTACTGTTGAAGGTCAGGGGAAATGGTCATTACCTGGCACTTATGTGGCACAAATGTTACCTGCCACTCATCAGCCCTAGCTTGGCTGTTATCTAGGTCCTATTGGTATCTTGAATGGGCTGCTCCTTTATTGGAGGAGTTGTGAATGGAACTGAACAATAAAGAATCATCAGCACAAACAGTCTCGCTCCTGAATTTATGACAGTTGGAAGGTCATCGAAGCACATGATGGGTGGGTCAAAAATGGGGCCCTGAGGAAATCCTGCAGTGATGATGTTGGACTGGGATCACAGAATCACAGAAACCTCACAGTACAGATAGAGGCCATTTCGGCCCATCGAGCCTGCACCGACACATATCCCACCCGATCCCCGTAACCCCTACACCAACACGTATCCCACCCTATCCCCGTAACCCCACGTATTTAATCCCCCTAACACTAAGGGTCAATTTTTTTTTTATCATAGCCAATCAACCTAACCTGCACATCTTTGGACTGTGGGAGGAAACCGGAGCACCCGGAGAAAACCCACGCAAACACGGGGAGAATGTGCAAACTCCACACAGACAGTAACCCGGGTCCCTGGCGCTGTGAGGCAACAGTGCTAACCACTATGCCACCGTGCTGCTGTGGATCTTCCAATAAAGTGGCTAACGTTACACTTCCCCCACATTGAATTCCATCTACCATAGGTTTGCCCACTCACTCAGTCTACCCATGTCTTTTTGCAACTTTCTGCTCCCATCCACACAACTTGCTATTCCTTAATGTCATCTGCAAACTTGAATATACAACTCTGTTCCTTCACCAAGTGATTACTAAATATGGTAAAAAGCTAAGGTCCTAGTAGAGATCCCTGGCAAACACCACTTGTCACGTTCCGCCAATCGGAGAACAAACCCTTTATCCCTACTCTCTGTCAGCCTACCTCCCAACCAATTACTGACTCACGTCATAAGGTTAACTCCAATTCCGAGTGCTCTCAATTTTGCTCTCCTCAAATGCCTTCTGTAAGTCCATATAGACAACATCCATAAGCACACCCCAAAACATCATGCTGGTGAACTCCTCAAAAAAATTCAACTAGATTTGTCAGACATGACTTGCCCTTCAAAAATCCATGCTGACTCTCTTTAATTAGCTGGTACTTGTTCAAGTGCTCAGTCACTCTGTCTCTGATGATAGATTCCAGTAACTTCCTCACAATTTGTTAATCTGACAGGTCTGTAGTTACTTGGTTTCACTCTCACTCCCCCCCTTCTTAAATAATGGACTAACATTTGCAACTTTCCAATCCAAGGGCAGAATTTAGAGAATCTAGAGAGCTTTGAAAAATTGTGACTAATAAGAACATAAGAACATAAGAAATAGGAGCAGGAGTAAACCAATCGGCCCCTCGAGCCTGCTCCGCCATTCAATAAGATCATGGCTGATCTGATCCTAACTGCCAATCCACTATCACAGAACCATCTCCTGCATCTAACAGAATTAGACACACGAAATAGGAGCAGGATCAGGCTACACGGCCCCTGGGCCCGCTCCGCTACCCACAGGGCCATGACCGATCCAAACCTAGACTCATGTCCAAATTCCTGCCTGCTCCCCGTAACCCTGAATTCCCTTTACTTCTAGGAAACTGTCTATTTCTGTTTTAAATTTATGTAATGATGTAGCTTCTACAGTTTTTGGGGGCAGCATATTCCATGGACCTACCACCCTCTGAGTGAAGTAGTTCCTCCTCATCTCAGTTTTGAAAGAGCAGCCCCTTATTCTAAGACTATGCCCCCTAGTTCTAGTTTCACCCATCATCTGGAACATCTTCCCTGCATCCACCCGATCCAACCCCTTCACAATCTTATGTTTCAATAAGATCGCCTCTCATTCTTCTGAACTCCAATGAGTAGAGTCCCAATCTACTCAACCTCTCCTCATATGTCCATCCCCTCACCCCTGGGATTAACCGAGTGAACCTTCTTTGTACTGACTCGAGAGCAAGTATGTCCTTTCTTAAGTATGGACACCAAAACTGTACGCAGTATTCCAGGTGCGGTCTCACCAATACCCTGTACAACTGAAGCAATACCTCCCTATTTTTATATTCTATCCCCCTAGCAATGAAAGCCAACATTCCATTGGCCTTCTTAATCACTTGCTGCACCTGCATACTAACCTTTTGAGTTTCATGCACCAGGACCCCCAGATCCCTTTGTACTTCAGTACTTTCCAGTTTCTTGCCATTAAGATAATAACTTGCTCTACGATTTTTCCTGCCAAAGTGCATAACCTCACACTTTCCAGTATTGTATTCCATCTGCCAAATCTCTGCCCACTTACTTAGCCTGTCTATGTCCCCTTGCAGGTTTTTTATGTCCTCCTCACTCACTACTTTCCCCCCCATCTTAGTATCATCTGCAAACTTTGATATGTTATACTCGGTCCCCTCCTCCAAATCGTTAATATAGATTGTAAAGAGTTGGGGACCCAGCACTGACCCCTGCGGAACACCACTAGTTACTGATTGCCAGTCTGAGAATGAACCATTTATCCCAACTCTCTGCCTTCTGTTAGATAGCCAATCCTCTATCCATGCCAGAATATTACCCCCAATCCCGTGATTTTTTTATCTTAAGCAATAATCTTTTGTGTGGCACCTTGTCAAATGCCTTTTGGAAGTCTAAATACACTCCGTCCACTGGTTCCCCTTTAACCACCCTATATGTTACTTCCTCAAAGAACTCCAGCAAATTTGTCAAACATGACGTCCCCTTCATAAAACCATGCTGACTTTGTCCTATTAAATTATGATTATCCAAATGTCTTGTTACTGTCTCCTTAATAATGGACTCCAAAATTTTACCTACCACAGATGTTAGGCTAACCGGTCTATAGTTTCCAGCCTTCTGTCTACTGCCCTTTTTAAATAAGGGTGTTACATTAGCAGTTTTCCAGTCTGCCGGGACCATTGCCGAGTCCAGGGAGTTTTGGAAAATTATTACCAATGCATCCACAATCCCTACCGCCACTTCCCTCAAGGCCCTAGGATGTAAGCCATCAGGTCCAGGTGATTTATCCGCCTTGATTCCCATTATTTTACTGAGTACCACTTCCTTAGTGATTTTGATCGTGTTTAGCTCCTCCCTCCCCCTTTAGCCCCCTGTTTGTCCAGTGTTGGGATATTCTTAGTGTCTTCTACTGTAAAGACTGATGGCAAAAACACTGAATGAATATTTTACATCTCCATATTTCCCACCATTAATTTCCCGGTCTCATCCTCTAAGGGACCAACATTTACTTTAGCCACCCTTTTTCTTTTTATATAACTATAAAAACTCTTACTATCTGTTTTTATATTTTTTGCTAATTGACTTTCATAATCTATCTTCCCTTTCTTAATCAATCTTTTTGTTATTTTTTGCTGTCTTTTAAAGTTTTCCCAATCCTCTATCCTCCCACTAGATTTGGCTACCTTATATGCCCTTGTTTTTAGTCGAATACTATCCTTAATTTCTTTACTTAGCCACGGATGGCTGTCTTTTCTTTTACACCCTTTTCTTCTCAGTGGAATATATATTTTTTGGAAGTTGTAAAATAACTCCTTAAATGTACACCACTGATCATGTATCGTCTTACCCTTTAATCTATTTTCCCATTCCACTCTATTCAATTCCGCTCTCATACCTTCATAGTCTCCTTTATTCAAGCTTAGCACGCTTGTTTGAGATCCAACCTTCTCACCCTCTAATTGAATATGGAATTCAACCATGTTATGGTCACTCATTCCAAGGGGATCCTTTACTGGGACATTTTTAATTAATCCTGTCTCGTTACACAGGCCCAGATCTAAGGTTGCCTGCCCCCTGGTCGGTTCAGTTACATACTGCTCAAGAAACCCATCCCTAATACACTCAATGAACTCATCCTCAAGGCAGCCCTGCCCAATTTGATTTGTCCAATTAATATGATAGTTAAAATCCCCCATAATTATAGCTGTTCCCTTATTACAAGCCTCAACTATTTCCTGATTGATACTCCGTCCAACAGAGTTGCCACTGTTCGGCGGCCTATAGACTACGCCCACTAGTGTTTTTTTCCCCTTATTATTCCTTACCTCCACCCAAACTGTTTCATTGTCCTGATCTTTTGACCCAATATCATTTCTCTGTATTACAGTGATTCCTTCCTTTATTAACATAGCCACCCCACCTCCCCTTCCTTCCTGCCTGTCCTTCCTGATCGTTAAATAACCTGGTATGTTTAATTCCCAGGCATTGTCATCTGCGATTTCCTCACCTATTTTGGATACAACAGAGTGTGCTGTACTATGTCACTCCTGCCAGTGCTATCATGAACAGACATATCTGCAACAGTTGGGTTGGTGTATGAGGTCAAGCAGGTATTTTCCCTCATGTTGGTTCTCTCAGTGCCTTACACAGACCTGGTGTGGCAGCTATGTTCTTGGTCAGTGGTGGTACTAATAAATTACTCTTGGTAGTGGACATTAAAGTCTCACACTTGCAGTACATTTTGAGTCCTTTTCTTCCCTCGGTGCTTCCTCCAAATGGTGCTCAACATTGAGGAGTACTGATTCACCAGTTGAGGGGCAGGGGGCAGTATGCGGTAATCAAGCTTCCTTGGCTTTGTTTGACCTGAAACCATGGAGTCTAGAGTCAATATTGAGGATTCCATGAGGACTGCATACTATTGGAACAGGACGTACCCAGGGATAGTAATGAAAGAGTTTTGGCTCTAAGGTATCATTCTATCATTATGTCAGGCTGTTGCTTGACTAGTTTTTTGGACAGCTCTCGCAACTTGGTCACAAGTCCTCCGATGTTGGTGAAGAGTAATTTAGAGTTAACTGGGTTGGGATTGGTGGAGTGTTGTGCTGGTAGGATATTTCTCTTGTTCTACTTAGTGGTTGATTTACAACTGAGGACATCCAGAAAAAACACACATAGTGGAACTGGAGTCATATGTAGGCCAGACCAGAGCAGGATGGCAGGTTCCCGTCTCTGAAGGACATTCATGAACCAGTTGCATGTTTACGACAATCTGTCGGCTTTCACAAATTTCCATATTTATTGGATTCAGTTTCACAACCCTACCACTATATATATATATATATATATTATTTGCAATTGAACAACTTTGTGATTTCTGAAATATGCAATCCATAAACTAAGCTTTTACAATTAATTTTGCAGCTGTATTTATGATATGTTTATTTTTTTGATCTTTAACTTCTTATCAAAGTTACAAATGACATTCTATGTGACTGACCATGGTAAACTATCCCTCTTCATCCTTCTCGACCTATCTGCAGGCTGTGACACAATTGACCACATCATCCTCCTCCAACGGCTCTCGTCACTCATCCAGCTGGGTGGAACTGCCCTTGCCTGGTTCCATTCTTATCTATTGAATTGTAGCCAGAGAATCACCTGCAATGGCTTCTCTTCCCACTTTTGCATTGTTACCTCGAGTCCCCCGAGGATCTATCCTTGACCCCCTTCTATTTCTCATCTACATGCTGCTCCTCGGCGACATAATCTGAAAACACATCAGGTTTCACATGTACGCTGATGACACTCAGCTCTATCTCACCACCACCTCTCTTGACCCCACCGCTGTCTCTGATTTGTCAGCTTGCTTGTCCGACATCCAATATTAGATGAACAAAAATTTAATCCAAGTAAATATTGGGAAGACTGAAGCCATTGTCTTTGGTCCCTGCCACAAACTCTATTCCCTGACCACTGTTTCCATCCCTGGCAACTGTCTGAAACTGAGCCAGACCGTTCGCAACCTTGGTATTGTGTTTGACCCCGAGATGAGCTTCCGACCACATATCCGCTCCATTACCAAGACTGCCTACTTCCACCTCCGTAACATCGCCCGACTCCGAGCCTGCCTCAGCTCATCTGCTGCTCAAGCCCTCATCCATGCCTTTTTTACCTCTAGACGACTACTCCAATGCTCTCCTGGCCCAGCCTCCCATCGTCCACCCTACATAATCTTGTGCTCAGCCAAACCTTTCTTGATTAGTATGTTTCCAGCCCAACGAGGGAGGAGGCATTGCTGGATCTGGTTCTGGGGAATGAGGTAGGTCAAGTGGAGCAAGTATCAGCAGGTGAACATTTAGGGAACAGTGATCATAGTATCTCAAGGTTTAGATTAGTTATGGAAAAGGACAGGGAGCAAACTAGAGTAAAAATGTTTAACTGGGGGAAAGCCAATTTCAGTGGAATGAAAACGGATCTGGCCCGGGTAAACTGGAATCAAAGATTGGCAGGCAAAACTGCAATGGAACTGTAAGGCTGCCTTTAAAGAGGAAATAGTTCAGGTACAGTTGAGGTACATTCCCACTAAGGGGAAAGGCAGGGCAACTAAAGTCATGGCTCCCTGGATGACAAAACAGATAGAGAATATGATGAAGCAGTAAAAGAGCGCATATGACAGATGTCAGGTTGCAAATACATCTGAGAATCAGACTATACATAGAAAGGTCAGCGGAGAAGTAAAAAAAGAAAATTAGAGGGCAAAGAGAGGGTATGAGAATAGAATGGCAGCCAACATAAAAGGTAATCCAAAAGTCTTCTGTAGGTATACAAATAGTGAAAGGGTACTAAGAGGAGGGGTGGGGCCGATTAGGGAACAAAGAGGAGACTTATGCATGGAGGCAGAGGGTGTGGCTGAGCTACTAAACGAGTATTTTGCATCTGTCTTCAAGGTAAAGGATGCTACCATAGACATAGTGAAGGAGGAGGTAGTGGAGACACTTGATAGGATAAAAATTGATAAAGCGGAGGTATTAGAAAGGCTTGCTTTACTTATTAAAGTAGATAAATCACCAGGAGCAGATGGGATGCATCCTAGGATGCTGAGGGAGTTGAGCCCGGAAATCGTGGAGGTACTGGCCATAATATTCCAACCCTCCATCGATATGGGGGTGGTGCCAGAGGACTGGAGAATTGCAAATGTTACACCATTGTTCAAAAAAGGGTGTAAAGATAAACCCAGCAACTACAGGCCAGTCAGTTTAACCTTGGTAGTGGGGAAGCTTTTAGAAATGGGGACAAAATTAACTGTCACTTGGATAGGTGTGAATTAATTAAGGAAAGCCAGCATGGATTTGTTAAAGGCAAATCGTGTTTAATCAACTTGATCGAGTTTTTTGATGAGGTAACAGAGAGGGTTGATGAGAGTAATGCGGTTGACGTAGTCTACATGGATTTCCAAAAGCCTTTCGACAAAGTACCACATAATAGGCTTTCCAGCAAAGTTGAAGCCATTGGAATACAAGAGACAGTGGCAGCATGGATACAAAATTGGCTAAGTGACAGGAAACAGAGTCGTGGTGAATGGTTGCTTTTCGGACTGGAGGAAGGTATACAGTGGTGTTCCCAGGGGTTGGTTCTAGGACCACTGCTTTTCTTGGTATATATTAATGACTTGGACGTGGGTGTACAGGGGACAATTTCAACATTTTCAGATGATGCAAAACTTGGAAGTATAGTGAACAGTGAGGAGGAGAGTGATAGACTTCAGGAAGACATAGACAGGCTGGTGAAATGGGCGGACATGTCGCAGATGAAATTTAACACAGAAAAGTGTGAAGTGATACATTTTGGTAGAAAGAATGAGGAGAGGACATATAAACCAAATGGTACAATCCTAAAGGGACCTGTGGGTATGTGTGCACAAATCGTTGAAGGTGGCAGGGCAGATTGAGAAAGGAGTTCAAAAGGCTTACTGGATCCTGGGCTTCATAAATAGAGGTATAGAGTACAAATGTGTGGAAATTATGATGAACCTGTATAAAACACTGGTTCGGCCCCAACTGGAATACTGTGTCCAATTCTGGGCACCACACTTTAGGAAGGATGTTGAGGCCTTGGAGAAGGTGCAAAAAAGATTTGAGAATGATTCCAGGAATGAGGGGACTTCAGTTACGTAGATAGACTGGAGAAGATGAGATTGTTCTCCTTGGAGCAGAGAAGATTGAGAGAAGATTTGACAGAGGCGCTCAAAATCATGGGGGATCTGGACAGAGTAGATAGAGAGAAACTGTTCCCATTGGCAGAAGGGTCGAGAACCAGAGGAGACAGATTTAAGGTAATTGGCTTGACCCTAAGCTCTGGCATTCCCTCCCTAAACCTCTTTGCTTCTCTACCTCTCTTTCCTCCTTTAAGATGCTCCTTAAAACCTACCTCTTTGACCAAGCTTTTGGTCATCTGTCCTGATATCTCCTTCTGTGGCTTGGTGTCAGAAATATTTTTATTGATAACGCTCTTGTTAAATGCCTTGGGATGTTTTGCTATGTTAAAGGCACTATATAAATGCAAGTTCTCGTCTCCGGATCAAAGATTCTGAGTTTTGGTCCACTTCAGTTAAAAAGTAGATAACATTACCTTTTAGATTATACCTGTAGCATTTTGAAAAGATTGCCAAATTTTAGCCAAAGCAGGCATGCCCTCTTCCAGAAAGTGGTGGAAGCCTTAATTCTGTAAAAATGTTTTACCATCCAAACTAGTTTTTTTTTTGTAGTAATTGAAGCACAAATCTGAATAAACAGAATAGTGACTTGAGATTATAATATTGTTTGTTTTCAAATTAATAACAAAATGCAATGTGCTTGGTGGTTAGCAAAAATATCTAGTGCCATCAAATTCTTGCATTCATTTTTAGTGGGGTTATCTATTAGGCTAGAGACTCTCCTGAATTCTCTAAGTACTTTCCAGGATGCAGACAGATGAGCAATGGAGTGAGTGTTTCTGTCCTAGCTTAACCTAGCAGTAAGTCTGATATTCTGATGGGTTGTAGATCTATTACATATTTAATATAAAAAGTACGATACTAAACTCTTAAATGATGCCAGATTAATTGATAACTTGGAAACAATGCTTCCAGTTTCTGGAGAGCTTTATGCAGAGTGCCAAATGTACTGCAAAGATAACACAACATAGATTGCAATCATGATCTGCTTGAAGTCATCAAGTTTGCGCTCTATCCACGGCATATGAGGATACAGCAATATCAGGTAGGCCTCGGTGTTGTCTAGTGCTAAACCAACTTATTTTTTGTGTTCAAACTAAAAATTCTTCTTTCTTTGGAGAACAGCAGCACACCTAATATTTTGTTATCATTACAGAAAAAAACATTGCAATGAATTGCTTGTTCTTTTGTAAGACAGTAGTAAGCAGTACAAGTATACAGTAGCCATTTATTGTGCAGAGTTAGTGATTGAGCAGTTGGCTAAAGATGACAGTAACAGCAATGAGATATGTTTAAGGACTTTTCTTGGTCAAACTGAAGTAACTATGTAATCCTATCTCAGCAAGCCATTTCTGTATTAGCTAGTGATGGGATGCCGTTTGTCAGTATATAATCATATATGCTGCTATTTGCTGTATATAGATAAGTTTAGGTGTGTTGTGTCTGCAGGAAACCCGATCAATGACTCGCGCAGGCAGTGATGGGATCAGTGGGATATAAAAGATGAGATTGAGAATCAGTTCATAGTTTTCTATGATCCTGAATAAAGTCCAAAGGTATGGAACATGTCCCGAAACCTCCATATTTTCTCAGGCAGTCTTTTTAAAAATATAAATATTTCTTGATTGTATTTTTTATATCCATGTATTGTAAATCTTGCATCTGTGTGCTGTTACTGTCTTCAAAATCTTCCTGTTGTCATGTTTTTGTCACATTCGCACTTTTTTGTCATTTTTTCCAATTATAAATCCACATTTATAATGACAACTGCCAGTGTAAACTTATGTTGTAATTACAACTTCCTGTCACTGGGGTCACTGCAGCAACTCAAATTTGTGCCTTTCAGCAATTCTGCCTGTACTGATGAGAAACTACATGGCTCCAACTAACTCTACTGTCCACTTTACAAATTGTTGTAGGTTTTGTTATTTAACTATAAATCTATTAGATATTAAAAACAGTCCATGGTTTCAAGAAGTTAAAGATATTGCACCTGTAGATGGTGCTGTAAACATAACCTTACAACTGATTACAATGGGGTTGGACCCTATATGTGACCATCGCCTAATTAAAGAACAGGAATCTGAACCATCAACCTCTCCCACCCATCAAACAGGATTTTGATCCTCAAGCCCCTCCCCCACTGAGTAGGTTTTAGTCCTCAACCTCAACCAGTTGAGCAAGATTTTCACCCTAAAATTCCCCACCACCACCACCAATGAGCAAGAGTTTGCATTTGGCAATTATGTTGTGAAGGGGCTAATATCAGGCCTACTTATTTACAGCGACTGAAAAATTAAAATTGCATTTGTGTGAAATAGTATTATAGGATTTTTTCTGGTGCTTTGGGGATCGAATTCCATAACACGCTCGATTATTTCATGAAACCACTAAATGGCTGGATACATATTCAGGCTGGGATCAAAGGCAGAAAGGGAATTTCACACTTTCACTCTCTTCCCTCCCTCTCCCTTGCTCCCCTTCCCTTTCCCCCACTCCCTCTCTCCTCCCCGCTTTTGAAATTTTGTTTTTTAACTGTAGAATAATTTTAAAATATAACCAAAAGATGTTGTTAGAGACTAAAATAGAAGGAATCTATCTTTTAGCTAGTTTAAATGCTACTGATGCATCACAAGAAATTGTGCACACTGCGCATGCTGGGTCTGCTCCAGTAAAGAGTCACTGCCCTATGCAAAAATATCATGTCCAAGCCCAGGTTTTTGGGAGAGGCTGAAACCATCAAATACTTTCAAAGATGCAAGTACCATTTAGTGGATAAATTTAAGTGAAATATATATATTTTTGTAAAGTGGTAGCACTCTTGCTTCTTGAGTTAGAAAATCATGGGTTCCAGCCTCACTCCAGGTAACTGTGCACGTAATCTAGATTGACATTTAAATAAAGTACTGAGGGAATGCTTTGTTGTTGATGGTGCATCTTTTGGGTGAGATGTTAAACAAAGATCATGTTGGGTGGATGCAAAAGCTGGCATTAATTGAAGAACAGAAGAGCACTCTGTGTTTTTGCCAGCATTTATCCCCCAACCAATTCCACTAAAACAGATTATTTATTAGGAACATAGGAACAGGAGTAGGCCATTCAGCCCCTCAAGCCTGTTCTGCCATTCAAAGAGATCATGGCTGATCTGTGATCTGCCTGCCTTTGGCCCATATCCCTTAATACCTTTGTTAACAAAAAGCTGTCAATCTCCGATTTCAAATTAACAATTGATCTAGCATCAAGTGTCGTTTGCGGAAGAGAGTTCCAAACTTCTACCACCCTTTGTGTGTAGAAGTGTTTCCTAATTTTACTCCTGAAAGGTCTGGCTCTAATTTTTAGTCTGTGTCCCCCTAGTCCGAGAATCCCCAACCAGCAGAAATAGTTTCTCTCTATCTACCCTATCTGTTCCCCTTAATATCCTGAAAACTTCGATCAGATTGCCCCTTAAACTTCTAAATTCGAGGTAATACAACCCTAATTTGTGTAATTTCTCCTCGTAACTTAACCCTTGAAGTCTGGGTATCATTCTGGTAAACCTAAGCTGCACTCACTCCAAGGCCAATATATCCTTCCAAAGGTGTGGTGCCCAGAACTGCTCACAATACTCCAGGTGTGGTCTAACCAGGATTTTGTATAGCTGCAGCATGACTTCTACCCCCTTGTACTCTAGATATAAAGGCCAGCATTCCATTAGCCTTTTTGATTATTTTCTGTACCTGTACATGGCATTTTAATGATCTATGTACCTGAACCCCCAAGTCTCTTTGGACATCTACTGTTTTTAGCTTTCTACCATTTAGAAAGTACCCTGTTCTATCCATTTTAGGTCCAAAGTGGATGACCTCACATTTGCTTACATTGAAATCCATTTGCCACAGTTTTGCCCATTCACATAATCTATCAATATCCCCTTTTTATGCTTTCATCTACACTGCCTACAATGCCGCCTATCTTCGTGTCATTGGCAAATTTGGATATATGACTTTCTATGCCATCATCTAAGTCGTTAATAAATATTGTGAATAGTTGAGGCCCCAACACAGATCCCTGTCAGTGGGACCTTGCTAAGTACAAGTTAGCTGCTGTGGTTGTGCACATAACGATACCTACACTTCTAAATAACTAATTGGCTGTGAAGTCCTTTGGAATGTCCTGAGGATGTGAAAGGCACTATATAAACACAGGCTCTTTCTGTCTGCTTAAAACCTTATTTGGGACACAGAAATTTCAATTATTCAGAAAAATTATGGATAAAATTTTATCAAAAAGCATTTTGAGTTATTTGCTTGGTTTATCAATTTATGATGAAGTGTTAACATACAGAATTCCATTCTAAATACAGTATTTACATAGACGCTTTTCATTACAGATGTTGACATAAGTGTTACAGGAAGTAAATTGTGGATCGGAAGTGCATGCCAGGCAGAAGAGTTTTTAAAAAAAAAAAAAATTCCATTCGATTAGAGAGTGAACAATAATTGGGCCAGGGCGAACAGATATAATTCAGACCCCACTTTGATTTTATGTTATTGAATCTAGTTAGATAGCAAAACTTACGTCTGTTTGGAAAGCAAAGAAGTAGAATGATTGGAGCATAGAAGTTTCTTTGCAGTGCAGGCTGCAGAGTTGGGAGATGCAGAAGTTAATTGCTACAGCACCACCACATACAATGGCAAGTTTAAATAGGCAGTTTCCATTATAAATATGAACATTAGAATTTATAATTTAAAATTTGGCAACTGGGAGAGTAAGGCTTTGTAGACATGAAGTGCAGACATAAAAAACATAAAAATAGTTTCCTTTTTACAGTTCCCCTTATACACTTTACTCTTTTTGATTTGGAAAACAGGCAGTTGTAAACCTTGCAGTAGCTGGTGTTGTTGCCACTTTCACCATAATTTTTTAAGAACATAAGAACATAAGAAATAGGAGCAGGAGTAGGCCAATCGGCCCCTCGAGCCTGCTCCGCCATTCAATAAGATCATGGCTGATCTGATCCTAACCGCCAATCCACTATCCCAGAACCATCTCCTGAATCTAACAGAATTAGACACACGAAATAGGAGCAGGATCAGGCTACACGGCCCCTGGGCCCGCTCCGCTACCCACAGGGCCATGACCGATCCGAACCTAGACTCGTGTCCAATTTCCTGCCCGCTCCCCGTAACCTTTAATTCCCTTTACTTCTAGGAAACTCTCTATTTCTGTTTTAAATTTATGTAATGATGTAGCTTCTACAGCTTTTTGGGGCAGCATATTCCATGGACCTACCACCCTCTGAGTGAAGTAGTTCCTCCTCATCTCAGTTTTGAAAGAGCAGCCCCTTATTCTAAGACTATGCCCCCTAGTTCTAGTTTCACCCATCATCGGGAACATCTTCCCCGCATCCACCCGATCCAACCCCTTCACAATCTTATATGTTTCAATAAGATCGCCTCTCATTCTTCTGAACTCCAATGAGTAGAGTCCCAATCTACTCAACCTCTCCTCATATGTCCATCCCCTCATCCCCGGGATTAACCGAGTGAACCTTCTTTGTACTGACTCGAGAGCAAGTATGTCCTTTCTTAAGTATGGACACCAAAACTGTACACAGTATTCCAGGTGCGGTCTCACCAATACCTTGTACAACTGAAGCAATACCTCCCTATTTTTATATTCTATCCTCCTAGCAATGAAAGCCAACATTCCATTGGCCTTCTTAATCACTTGCTGCACCTGCATACTAACCTTTTGAGTTTCGTGCACCAGGACCCCCAGATCCCTTTGTACTTCAGTACTTTCCAGTTTCTTGCCATTAAGATAATAACTTGCTCTACTATTTTTCCTGCCAAAGTGCATAACCTCACACTTTCCAGTATTGTATTCCATCTGCCAAATCTCTGCCCGCTTACTTAGCCTGTCTATGTCCCCTTGCAGGTTTTTTATGTCCTCCTCACTCACTACTTTCCCTCCCATCTTAGTATCATCTGCAAACTTTGATATGTTACACTCGGTCCCCTCCTCCAAATCGTTAATATAGATTGTAAAGAGTTGGGGACCCAGCACTGACCCCTGCGGAACACCACTAGTTACGGATTGCCAGTCTGAGAATGAACCATTTATCCCAACTCTCTGCCTTCTGTTAGATAGCCAATCCTCTATCCATGCCAGAATATTACCCCCAATCCCGTGATTTTTTATCTTAAGCAATAATCTTTTGTGTGGCACCTTGTCAAATGCCTTTTGGAAGTCTAAATACATTACGTCCACTGGTTCCCCTTTATCCACCCTATACGTTACTTCCTCAAAGAACTCCAGCAACTTTGTCAAACATGACTTCCCCTTCAAAAAACCATGCTGACTTTGTCCTATTAAATTATGATTATCCAAATGTCCTGTTACTGTCTCCTTAATAATGGACTCCAAAATTTTACCTACCACAGATGTTAGGCTAACCGGTCTATAGTTTCCAGCCTTCTGTCTACGGCCCTTTTTAAATAAGGGTGTTACATTTGCAGTTTTCCAGTCTGCCGGGACCTTTGCCGAGTCCAGGGAGTTTTGGAAAATTATTACCAATGCATCCACAATCCCTACCGCCACTTCCCTCAAGACCCTAGGATGTAAGCCATCAGGTCCAGGTGATTTATCCGCCTTGAGTCCCATTATTTTACCGAGTACCACTTCCTTAGTGATTTTGATCGTGTTTAGCTCTTCCCCCCCCCCCCCCCCCCCCTTTAGCCCCCTGTTTGTCCAGTGTTGGGACATTCTTAGTGTCTTCTACTGTAAAGACTGATGTAAAATATTCATTCAGTGTTTTTGCCATCTCCATATTTCCCACCATTAATTTCCCGGTCTCATCCTCTAAGGGACCAACATTTACTTTAGCCACCCTTTTTCTTTTTATATAACTATAAAAACTCTTACTATCTGTTTTTATATTTTTTGCTAATTGACTTTCATAATCTATCTTCCCTTTCTTAATCAATCTTTTTGTTATTTTTTGCTGTCTTTTAAAGTTTTCCCAATCCTCTATCCTCCCACTAGATTTGGCTACCTTATATGCCCTTGTTTTTAGTCGAATACTATCCTTAATTTCTTTACTTAGCCATGGATGGCTGTCTTTTCTTTTACACCCTTTTCTTCTCAGTGGAAGATATTTTTTTTGGAAGTTGTAAAATAACTCCTTAAATGTACACCACTGATCATGTATCGTCTTACCCTTTAATCTATTTTCCCAATCCACTCTACTCAATTCCGCTCTCATACCTTCATAGTCTCCTTTATTCAAGCTTAGCATGCTTGTTTGAGATCCAACCTTCTCACCCTCTAATTGAATATGGAATTCAACCATGTTATGGTCACTCATTCCAAGGGGATCCTTTACTGGGACATTTTTAATTAATCCTGTCTCGTTACACAGGCCCAGATCTAAGGTTGCTTGCCCCCTGGCTGGTTCAGTTACATACTGCTCAAGAAACCCATCCCTAATACACTCAATGAACTCATCCTCAAGGCAGCCCTGCCCAATTTGATTTGTCCAATTAATATGATAGTTAAAATCCCCCATAATTATAGATGTTCCCTTATTACAAGCCTCAACTATTTCCTGATTGATACTCCGTCCAACAGAGTTGCCACTGTTCGGCGGCCTATAGACTACGCCCACTAGTGTTTTTTTCCCCTTATTATTCCTTACCTCCACCCAAACTGTTTCATTATCCAGATCTTTTGACCCAATATCATTTCTCTGTATTACAGTGATTCCTTCCTTTATTAACATAGCCACCCCACCTCCCCTTCCTTCCTGCCTGTCCTTCCTGATCGTTAAATAACCTGGTATGTTTAATTCCCAGGCATTGTCACCCTGCAGCCATGTTTCTGTAATGGCCACAAGATCATACCCATATGTAGTTATTTGTGCCATTAACTCGTCTATTTTGTTACGAATGCTACGTGCATTCAGATAGAGAACTTTCAAAGATGTTTTGTGACACTTAGTTCCTGCTTTTGCCCTTTTTATTACTTTACCTTTTACTCCATACCTTCTGCCCCTTCCTGACACGCTCTGGTTTTTAATTTCCCCACTGCTACCTAAGTCTATGACCTTCTCTGTTGTCATTTTTATTATTTGCTCTCTAGGAACCTCCCCCCCACTAGTTAGTTTAAAGCCCTCTCTACAGCCCTAGTTATATGATCCGCCAGGATTCTAGTCCCAGCACTGGCCAAGTGAAGCCCGTCTCGACGGAACAGCTCCCTCCTGCCCCAGTACTGGTGCCAGTGTCCCAGGAAGCAAAACCCATTTCTCCCACACCAGTCTTTGAGCCACGCATTTAACTCTCCAATTTTATTTGTCCTAGCCAAATTCGCTCGTGGCTCAGGTAATAATCCAGAGATTATTACCCTTGTGGTTCTGCTTTTTAATTTGGCCCCTAGCTGCTCAAACTCCCTCAGCAGAACCTCCTTCCTTGTCCTATCTATGTCGTTGGTACCAACATGGACCACGACAACTGGATCCTCCCCCTCCCACTCCAAGTTTCTCTCCAGCCCAGAGGAGATGTCCTTAACCCTGGCACCGGGTAGGCAACACAGCCTTCGGGACTCTCGCTCTCGGCTGCAAAGAACTCTATCTATCCCCCTAACGATACTATCCCCTACCACTACAACATTTCTTTTAACTCCCCCCACTTGAATGGCCCCCCCATCCACGGTGCTGTGGCCAGGTTGCTCATCCTCCCTGCAGTCCCTGCTCCTGTCCCCACAGGGAGTAAGAGCCTCGAACCTGTTGGACAAGTGCAGGGGCTGCGGCTCCTCCAACACTACCTCCTGGATCCCCGTACCTGCCTCACTTCTAGTCACACCATCCTGACCCTGGCCACGGACTACATCTGCATTAATTAATCTAATTGGTGTGACTACCTCGTGATACACAGTACAGGTAACTCTCCCCCTCCCTGATGTGTCTCAGTATTTGAAGCTCAGACTCCAGCTCTTCAACACGGAGCCGGAATTCCTCGAGCAGCCAACACTTACTGCAAATGTGATCACCGTGAGTATCAATGGTGTTCACCAGCTCCCACATATTGCAGCAGCAACACATCGCCTGATCTCCCATTCTATGTAATTAATTATGAAATTCTTGACAGAGTTGTACCTGCTAAACAATCTCTGAATGGTTTTATACTGTTTTTAGGGAAGCATTACAACTGAAATGCTGCTCGCAAGTTAAGAATCCAAATATTTTTTATATTTGAAAACAAAATCCTTTTTTTTTTAGCTTGATGCCATCTAATAATTTTCAAGCCTAAGTGCCCTAAATATCTTGGCACAAGGTGAAGTTAATATCTTTCTGGCACCTGAATGCCTTTAGAAAAGATTTGCCTAGTTCTAAACATAAGCTGCTAGGTTTAAGTTGATCTACCTGTGCATTTTGCCCAAACTTTTGAAAACGATATAACATATTGACCAGAAACTTAACTGGACCAGCCGCATAAATACTGTGGTTACAAGAGCAGGTCAGAGGCTGCGTATTCTGTGGCGAGTGACTCACCTTCTGACTCCCCAAAGCCTTTCCACCATCTACAAGGCACAAGTCAGGAGTGTGATGGAATACTCTCCACTTGCCTGGATGAGTGCAGCTCCAACACTCAAGAAGCTCGACACCATCCAGGGCAAAGCAGCCTGCTTGATCGGCACCCCATCCACCACCTTAAACATTCACTCCCTCCACCACCGCACATCGTGGCTGCAGTGTGTACCATCTACAAGATGCACTGCAGCAACTCACCAAGACTTCGATAGCATCTCCCAAACCCATAACCTCTACCACCAAGGACAAAGGTGCATGGGAACACCACCACCTGCAAGTTCCCCTCCAAGTCACACACCATTCTGACTTGGAAATATATCGGCATTCCTTCATCGTCGATGGGTCAAAATCCTGGAACTCCCTCCCTAACAGCACTGTGGGAGGACCTTCACCACACGGACTGCTGCAGTTCAAGAAGGCGGCTTACCAATACTTTCTCGAGGGCAATTAGGGATGGGTAATAAATGCTGGCCTTGCCAGCAATGGCCATACCCCGTGAATGAATTAAAAAAATATATATTTTGATCAGTTATGTTGACAGCATTTGTGCCTTATTATTTTTAATTGGATTTCATACAACATTAAAATGCAAGGTTGTAGGAATGTCTAGTTCCTATCCAAAAGACTGAGGTCCACTCAGGCGATCAAATAAACGAGGTTTAATGAAAAGTAACAGAGTTTAATAGATAACTACAGGAGAAAATCGAATATAGGTCTAGTCAGTTCGGAGGCTCCACGAGGACTGCTTGGGCGGTCCCGTAACTGACGTCATCACGTTTTTCCCGCCGGTGGGGGATCACATGATGAACGGCATGACATCATCACGTTTACCCGCGCTATTAAAGTGATCGCGCTCTGTACATGTAAACAGTGAAAACAAAGATACAGACTCAGGCTGTAGCCAACATATTATTAAAGGGAATTATATACAATTGATTGGAGTCCCTTAGTGGCTCCACCACATGCGCCCCCCCAGAATTGTCTTTAATAGCAAAAGTAAAACGGCGAGGAGGCCTGACCAGCCTGTCAGATCGACTTCTGTAGCCTTGAAGTGGAAGCTGATGGACGGCGGGCGGTTACGTTTGATCTGGCACGGCGACTGTGGGCGGTCGGCCACGTTTCGGCGGTTGTGTGATCTCGACTGGGCGGTCAAGGTCCAAGTGAGCCGGCTTCAACCGGTCAACTGAAATGTGTTCCGGTTTACCACCGACATCGACCGAAAAAGATTTGTCTCCCGGCTCTATCACACGGAAAGGACCAGTGTAAGGGGGTTTGAGCGGGTCCCGATGAGCGTCGTGGCAGATAAACACATAGTCGGCGTTCTTCAGCTCAGCTGGGACGTGGGAACTCTGCAAGCCGTGATGCGACGTAGGCACTGGAGCGAAACTTCTGGCTGCCTCCTGGTGGCTGATGAGCTGCTGCGACGCGGACCATGGCTCTGTTGGAGACGGAAGGAAATCCCCTGGTACGCGTAGCGGCTGGCCATATACGAGCTCTGCCGAGGACGATTGAAGATCTCCTTTAGGTGCCATACGAAGACCCAAAAGGACCCATGGAAGCCGGTCCACCCAGCCTGCACCTTGAAGGCTGGCTCGCAGTGTGGCTTTGAGCGACCTGTGGAAACGTTCGCACAGGCCGTTCGCCTGTGGATGGTAGGCGGTGGTGCGATGTAGCTTGACGCCGAGCCCCTGAGCCACAGCGTTCCAGAGCTCCGACGAAAACTGCGGCCCACGATCGGACGAGATGTCCGCCGGTACCCCGAAGCGGGCGACCCAAGAGGAGATGAATGCCCTGGCGACGTCTGCGGAAGTGGTGGAAGACAGAGGAACCGCCTCCGGCCATCGAGTGGTGCGGTCCACCATTGTAAGCAGATGAGTAAACCCGTGCGAGGGCAGAAGTGGCCCCACCAGGTCCACATGCACATGATCAAACCTATGTTCTGGAACGGCGAAAGTGGCCAATGGAGCCTTAACGTGACACTGCACCTTGGCCTTTTGGCAGACCACGCAGGTGTTGGCCCAGTCGCAAACATCCATGTGCATGCCCCGCCACACGAATTTGGACGACATCAACCATTGCGAGGCCTTCATGCCAGGGTGCGACAACCCGTGGATGGCGTCAAAAACTTTTAGGCGCCAGGCGACCGGGATGATAGGGCGAGGATCTCCTACAGAGACGTCGCAGAGTAGCGTAGTGCCCGCGCCATTGAATTTGATGTCGGCCGCTTGGAGGCTAGAGGGGTTGGTTCTGTAAGATTGGACCTCCGGATCCGAGGCTTGATCCGCAGCCATGAGGGCATAGTCGATGCCGAGCTGGACTGCATGCACGGTCGTGCGGGAGAGGCAATCCACCACCAGGTGTCCTTACCGGACCCATGCTGAATGTCCGTGGTGAATTCTGAGATATACGTCAACTGACGTTGTTGTCAAGCTGACCACGGTTCGGTGGTCTTGGCCATAACGAACGTTAGTGGCTTATGGTCCACAAAAGCCGTGAACGGACGTCCCTCTAGCAAGAACCGGAAATGGCGGATGGCCAGAAAAAGGGCCAGCAACTCCCGGTCGAACGTGCTGTACTTTCGTTCGTTTCGCCGTAGTTGACGGCTGAAAAATGCCAGCGGTTGCCACGTCCCCTGCACCCACTGTTCCTGCACTGCGCCGATGGCGTAGTCTGACGCATCAGTGGTAAGGGCGATGGTGGCGCCAGGCAGCGGGTGTGTCAGCATGGTTGCGTTGGTTAAAGCGCCTTTTGTGTCGACGAATGCCCGGTCCATGTCGACCGTCCAGCTGATCGGATCCTTGCCGGACTTGCCCTTGAGGGCCTCATACAGGGGTTGCATGAGCAAAGCTGCATTAGGGACGAACCGGTGATAAAAATTGACCATTCCGAGGAACACCTGCAGGGCCTTGACGGTCTGCGGGCGAGGGAATGAAGTAACAGCCTTCACCTTCGTTTGCAGGGGAATTGCGTCGTCTGATGTGATGCGATGGCCTAAAAAATCAATCTGCTGCAGGCCGAACTGGCACTTAGCCGGGTTGATGATCAAGCCGTGCTGACTGAGGCGACTAAAGATGGTGCGCAAATGGCAGATGTGCTCCTCTTTATTAGGGCTGGCGATGAGGATGTCGTCGAGGTAGACGAATAGAAACTTGAGGTCCTGAAGCGCGGAGTCCATCAAGTGCTGGAAAGCCTGTGCAGTGTTCTTCAATCCAAATGGCAGCCGCAGAAATTCACACAGGCCGAATGGAGTGATGACTGCAGTTTTCGGGACATCTTGCGGGTGTACGGGGACCTGGTGGTAGCCACGGACAAGGTCGACTGTTGAAAAAATGGTATTTCCTGCCAAATGTGCAGAGAAATCCTGAATATGAGGGATCGGGTACCGATCAGGAGTAGTAGCGTCGGTAGTCGCCGCAAGGCCGCCATCCGCCGCCAGGTTTCGGAACAATGTGGAGAGGCGAAGACCAGGGACTATTCGACCGACGAATAATCCCTAGCCGCTCCATCGTGTCGAACTCCGCTCTCACAGCTGCGAGCTTGCCAGGTTCGAGGTGCCGGGCCCGTGCGTAGACCGGGGAGCCAGTAGTGGTGATGTGGTGTTCGATACCATGCTTCGTGGCCGTGGAAGAAAAAGTGGGCCTGGTCAGGTCTGGGAAATCTCCGAGGAGGCGAGTAAAGTCATCCGGAGGTGGGGACACGCAGGAGACGGTGCGCGCCATGGTGTTACCGCGGTAGCACGGGATGGAGTGAGAAGTGGCCGCATTGATCAACTGGCGGTGCCGTACATCCACCAGGAGGCCGTTGGCGCACAAAAAACCACCCCGAGGATGGCTTGAGAGACTTTGGCCGTGATGAAATCCCAGTAAAACCGGTGGCCGCCGAAGCACACCTGGACCCGCCGGCTTCCGAAGGTCCGAATGGCCCTGCCATTAGCTGCCTGGAGGGAGGGGCCATGCCCCCCGGCATGTAGATCAAGATTTGACGTGGGTAGGATGCTACACTGCGCCCCGGTGTCGCCAAGGAAACGTCGACCAGATAGGGAGTCGTTGATGAAGAGGAGTTTTCCCGAATTACCAATTGCCATCGTAGCCGCGGGGCGCTCCTTATACTCGGCCTTCTTTCGACAGGGTGGCAGCTGGTTTTTTTTTTTTTTTTTTTTTTGAGCGAAAAGCTGCAGGGAGGGCGGCAGCATCTTGCTTTTGCGCCAAAACAGGCGTAGTAGAAGCACAACCCCGCAGGTTGAGGGGTTGGAGCAGCGCCTGTGGGGGATGGGCGCCTCGTGGCAGCGCAGTACTGCTGTGTCACCGCGAAGATCTTGTTCGCATCGGAGGCCAGCTCTGCGCAGTCGGTGACTTCCAACCTGGCTAGGGCAGCCTGCACTTGCTCCGGTAGCTGGCTGAGGAATAGGTCCCTGAAGAGGAAGCATTCCGGTTCGGAGCCCAGGAGCGTGAGCATTTGGCTCATGAGCTCGGACGGCTTGGTGTCCCCGAGGCCGGGCATATTGAGCAGCCGACGGACGCGTTCCGACTTCGTGAACCCGAAGACCTGTAACAACCACGCTTTTATCGTATCATACTTGCGATCTTCTGGTGGATTACCAAGCAAGCTGACGATCCGCGAGGCTGTGGCGCTGTCGAGGGCGGAGACCGCGTGATAGTAACGGGTCTGATCCGCAACGACGTTCCTGATGGCGAACTGGGCTTCAGCCTGGATGAACCACGTGGCTGGCTGTTGCTCCCAGAACTGTGGTAGCTTCAAAGCAACGGCGTTCGATTCCATGTTCAGTAACTTCTGCGAAAACCGTTCGCAAAAGTCGGGGTCACCAATATCGGAATGTCTAGTTCCTATCCAAAAGACTGAGGTCCACTCAGGCGATCAAATAAACGAGGTTTAATGAAAAGTAAGAGTTTAACAGATAACTACAGGAGAACATCGAATATAGGTCTAGTCAGTTCGGAGGCTCCACGAGGACTGCTAGGGCGGTCCCGTGGCTGACGTCATGACGTCATCGCGTTTGCCCGTGCTATTAAAGTGATCGCGCTCTGTACATGTAAACAGTGAAAACAAAGATACAGACTCAGGCTGTAGCCAACATATTATTAAAGGGAATTATATACAATTGATTGGAGTCCCTTAGTGGCTCTGCCACAAGGTCAAATAAGAGTACAATGATTTTTTAAAGCAGAACAGAAGGATTTTTTAAAATCAAGTATTGCAAATACTCCATTTCATGTTTTTTGTTAACTTGGGCACTTGAATATAAATTTGTGGGAAATACCTGTTTGGAGTTAGCATGTCCTTGCAGAGAACAGAAATTTCAAAATGCTGTGATCTATTCATTCTTTTCTTTTAACCAACTCGGTTGACATTTTCTGCCTGCACCAGAAAAAAATTAGATCCCATACTTTTGAAGTCTGTTTGAGGCCAATCTAAAAAGAAGGGTAATCTTTTTCTTTTTCAGTGTAGTTGGTCTAAAGAAAACTACAGAATTCAGGACCACATATTGTAATGAAATGGGTACACACACAGTTGGAGGATAGTGTTTAATAGGAATACAGTTGAATCAGTGTGTGTGTATTCAGTTGAATTTTTAGGTATTTTTACACATTTGAAATGAGGGGTAAAACATAACTTCACAAAAGAAAAGCTGTGATCTGATTTCCAAATTTTCCAAATCTCTGAGGCAAGAATGCTACCACTGAGCCACAGCTGACACAGATGAAGGTTTCATCTGTAGATGTTAAAGTACCAAAATAAGTGCTCTTGCTTGCTTCCACTCAACCATTAGATCATAGAGCGTGTCGACCAATGGTTTCTGTTCCCACCCTACACCATTACCTCCGAAGTCCCCAAAGGATCCATCCTCAGATCCCTCGTCATCTCCTTCTACATCCTGCTCTTTGATGACATCATCCAGAGACATGGGGTCAGCTTCCAATTGTATGCAGATGACGCCAAGATTTCCCCCCCCGCCGTTTTTTTCGACCCCTCCACTGCCTCTTTGCTGGCAGACTGCTTGTCCAACATCAGCTTATAATTTTCCCCAGCTAATTCTTGGGATGACCAAAGCCATCAACTTCTGCTGCCAGCAAAATTTCCATACCCTCGCCTTACCAACTCCATCCCCCTCCCAGTCACTGTCTCAGGTTGAATCATACTGTTCATAACCTTGGCATCCTATTCAAAACTAAGTTGAGCTTCTGACCTTATATCTTCTCCATTACAAAGGCTGCCTACGTCTCCCTCTAATATTGCCTGCCTCCATCCCTATCTCGGCCCACCTGCCACTGAAACCCTCATCCATGCCTTTGTTACCTCCAGACTTGACTATTCCGATGCTCTCCTGGCTGGTCGGCGATCATCCACACTCAGTAAACTGCAGTTGATCTAAATCTCTGCTGCTTATATCCTATCCTGTACAGTCATGCTCGTCAATCACCCCTGTTCACCCATCACCCCTGTGCTCACCAACCTACATTGGCTCCTAGTCCAGCTATACCTCAAATTTAAAATACTCATCCTTGTGTTCAAATCCCTCCATGGCCTCGCTCATCCCATGCTCTTTTAACTCCTCTGCCCTACAATCTTCCGAGAATGCTCCGTTCCTCCAACTCTGGCTTGTCGTGCATCGTCGATTTCCTTCGCCCCACCGTTGGCGGCCGTGCCTTCAGCTGATCAGGCCCTAAGCTCTGGAATTACCTCTCTAAACCTCTCCACCTCTCTTCCTTTTAAGTCGCTCCTGAAAACCTGCCTCTTTGACCAAGCTTTTGGTCACCTGTCCTATGTCCTATCTCCTTATGTGGCTCGGTGTCAAATTTTGTTCAATAACGATCCTGTGAAGCGCCTTGGGACTCTACTGCATCAAAGGAGCTACGTACATGCAAATTGTTGTCCTTGCTAACCTAGGTTGGGTCCCGGTCTACCAACACGTCATAATTTCAATCCTTATGTTTAAATCCCTCCATTGCCTTGTCATTCCATATCTCGAGCCTCCTCCAGTACTACAGCCCCTCCTTCCATATCTCTCCATTCTTTAACATCTTGTGCATCCTCTCTCCCTTTGCCCAACTATTGCTGGCTATGCGCCTTCAGTTGCTTCGGTCCCACACTGTAATTCCCTCCCTAAATCCCTATGCTTCACCACCTCCCAATACCTCTTGAAGACCCTCCATAAAATGTACTTCTAATCAAGCTTTAGGTCATCCCTCCTAACACCTTCTTTCGCTCAGCAATTTTTTTCCATAACCCCTCTGTCACGTGCCTTGGCATGCTTTTCTATATAAAAACAAGTTGTTGTTGTAGTCGTATATACTGAGAAACGAACAGTATTCATGTTCTTCTAACCAGTTCATTGCGATTGAAAAGTGTAAGCCAAAATAACTAAAAGGTATCGAAAGGACTCGAGCCAGGTTCACCTCAACTGGAATTTAACTGTCCAGTCTTGACAGGGTGGAATCTTGCTGCGACCCAGTTTTGGTCAATAATCCAGGCCCCTCGGGACAGAAATCAGACTTGCGCCCTCTCGCAACCCAGCAATTTCCGGAGATGTATTTACATTGTTAGGTTCAGTTTATAGTGGAGCTGTATTAGATTCAGTCAGGTATAAATATGGCAGTATAATGCAGCTAAAAGTATATATGTTGAAGTACTGTACTTTAGATGTTTCCTACATCTGGCTCTCTGAAAATGTCTAACTTGCCCTGTGTAATGAAATATATGCTTATTCAACCAGCATTATACTTGCACAACTGAAAGCCTTCAAAAGGCAGCCATCTTGGAGGTGAAGGGATACTACTACATTTGTATATAAAATATTGCATACTTGCCATTCTTTAAAAAAACTGTAAATACCTGTTTAATTTTCATTGGCTGGTGCCAGTAAATCAGATATGTCAAATTACCATAGGTAACGTGTGATCAGTATTTTCAGTTCTTTGATAACACCAGCCTATTTACTTAGTGTTTTAAGACTATATGCAAGTGCACAAGAAGGGCTCACACCTTGTGATGTCCGAACAAATTAATGGCCAAATTCAGATGTGAATAAATTACTGTACAGGAAACACTTGCCGAATGTATTCATAAAATTATTTTGCAATTGCTAGCAAAATCCTTGCCCTGCTCAGTTACAAATGGAATGAATGTACGACGCGTTACCAGAACTTCTAAAAACTAAAAATATCTCTTGTTTTTCCAAGGACCAAATTTAATTGTTTTCTTAAAGAACTTCTGCAAACCCAGATAAGAATTGTCAGTCAGGCAATTTTCAAATCATAATATGTTGTCTGCCAGCCGCCTTTAGTTAGTTTGGTTTGTTGGTATTAAGATATTTCCCAGCCTGTTGGTGCATTGGCTATCATTATAGTCATTAAGGAAGAGAAAGTTATCATTTGGCATGTTTTTGGAAGAATTTTATGCAACATGAAATAATTTTGCAATCACAGACACATCAGTGTCATGCCTGCACCATCATTTTCATGGCATACTGCGACTTCAGAGAGACCTGTATTACTGAGCAAGCTTATTCTTGGAACTGCAGCTCTGTCAGCAGATATTCTGCACACAGGCAAACGTTGAAGGATGGCTTCTCATCAAGATGAGACAAAAAAGAAAAATGTGCATTAAGGTGTGGAAGTATCACTCAATGCTGAGAGCTGAATAAATAAGTGAAAAGTAATCAAGCCAGAGAAAGGACATCTTTTGAAGGCAAACTGTACTGCATTTTGCCTTTCTATTTGCATGACAGCAGGTTCTTCAACAAAATCACGTTTCAGTATTTACCTGCGTTCCTTCTCGAAGACAAGTTCCTTCCATTGTTTTGAGCACAATATAGCACTGAGAGGCTGCCAAAAGGCTGTAGCAATAAAATAGATTTTTTTTAAATTGGATTTCTCAACCCAGAAATTGTAGTGTTAGAACACTGCATTATAATTGGGATCCTTGAGTGAAATCTTAGCATAGATGGGTTATCTGGGGAATAAGGGGAAAACTGATGGGAAGGGGGCTGGTTCACATGCACCTTTTAGTGAATCATCTTTTTCTTCTTAGGCAGTCCCTCGGAACTGAGGATGACTTGCTTCCACACTAAAAATGAGTTCTCAGGTGACTGATAAATCCAATGCGGGACCTACAGTCTCTGCCACAGGTGGGGCAGACGGTGGTTGAAGGGGTGGGTGGGTGGGGTTCTTGGGTTGACGTGCACTCCTTCTGCTGTTTGCGCTTGGCTTCCGCTTGCTCCCGGCGAAGAGACTTGAGGTGTTCGGCACCTTTCCGGCTGCTTCTCCTCCACTTTGTGCGGTCTTGGGCCAGGGATTCCAGGTGTCGGTGGGGATGTTGCACTTTTTCAAGGAGGCTTTGAGGGTGTCCTTGACGCGTTTCCTCTGCCCACCTGGGGCTCTCTGGATAGACTAAGGAAAGACGGTGGTGATATTAATAGAGATGTCCAGCCATCAGATCATCTTGCCCTTTTAGTCTAGCAAGAATTACACGATTGTGGAAGGTAGCTCCAGAAGGGAGAAAAATAAGGGAGTTGGAACTGTCATTCCCTTTTCCAAGCCCTCCTTTCCCCCCCCGCCCCCCCCCCCCCCCCCACCCAAGGCAACTTCACTTATGCTACTGCCAGTTATATTTCTTTTGTCTTTGGTACATATTTTCCTCCAATGGATATCTTGTATGACTTGATAACCAGTTGAGAACTCTTGAAAAGAGGTAAATCAAAAAGGACCAAGCACAACTGAGTTTAACAGAAAAGAGAGTGACAAGCTGGTTCAGGAATGTTGATGATAGGTAATGCCTGCTGATGAAATACCTCTTGTATGTCCGACCTTGGAATGAAGAGAGCTCATCATAAATAAACAATTTTCCTGTTTTTTTAAAAATTCATCAAAAATGGGTGAAATTTAAAAATTAAAATAGATTAGAAGCATCAGTTTCCAAGATTATTGAGAGTCAATAATTGCAATCTAAAGCCACTTAAACTGCTTATCTTAGATTTAATATATAGTAATGTATATTACATTTATAAAATACTACGGTTTTGATCATTTACATTTTTCAGCCATATAGATTAGAGCGGAAACAGTAGATGGGGATTAAAACATACAATTTGTTCCAAAACCATTTGCAATGAAAATTTAAATATTGAAGGTCAACTATATATATTTGTTTTATGCTTCATAGGAGAAAATGAGATCTGCACCAAAAAAATCAGAATTTAAGCGGTTTTGAAACTTTTTTTAATGAAATTATGTGGCACTCTTGAACAAGGACCTGCTTGTGACTTCCGAGAATATCGATAATCGAAAATCTCCTTTGACCCAGCCATTTGCTATTTTTGAAATGTTCTATTTGGACAAGATCTGTAAATTAAATAATTATTGCTTTTATATGTATCCTGCAGGCCTCGTTAGCAATACTAATCCCAATGGGAATGGAAACCATTCTCCATCTGTAAGACATTGATTTTAGTCTTTGGTGTTAGGAAACCGTCAGAGTGGGGACAGTTGTGACAGTTCTCGTGATTTTTTCATGAGCTAAATTTTGAAGAAGCAAACCATGGAAAGATCCTAGGGTGATGAAACGAGGATACCTCGAAGCAATAAAAAACAACACAGAAATCTCTCTCGAGGATTGATGAAAGCCCTTGGCCCAGATTGTGAAGCCATTCTTGACAACAGAGGTTTTATAGTGACAAGTATTTCTGATGCAATGACTTAGTTAAGAAAAACATATCATAAAGGAATGGATATATTGGTGCACATCTTACACTTGCATGAGAATATGACTCAAAATACGTTGCATGAAGAGAGTGAAGCAATCATTTACCTGAAACGTGTACTGCATATTAATTTTTCTAAAAATTAGAGTACTTAGTGACTTTATTTTACAGTTCTTTATTTTGAGAATTTGAATTGTATGATGAACTGAGGAAGCATGTCAACTTTTGTGCTACTTTTTTAAATAATTTGAAAAGACGATGTTGTTATGAAGGGTTGAGCTAGTTATGACCCCAGTTCTCTGTCATATATGACATGATAACAAGATCCATATTACAGGAGTATTTCTGTGTGATACTGGAAGATGATTGGACCATCACATATTGTCTATTAAACTGCAATGAGTATTTTAAGTACGGGTACGGTAGTGTAGTGGTTATGTTATTGGACGAGTAATCCCGAGAAACATGACCGTTTGAGAATTTGAATTCAGTTTTTAAAAAATCTGGAAAAAGAATAAACTGGTATCAGTTTTTTTAAAAACCTCAACTGCTTCGCTATGTTCCCTAAGGAAGGAAAACTTGCTGTCCTTACCTGGTCTGGCCTATATGTGACTCTCGTCGTACACCAATGCAGTTGATTCTTAACTGCCCCCTGAAGTGCCTTAGCAAGTCACTCAGTTGTATCAAACCACTACGAAGAATTCCACATGAACTTCAGGGGCTCAAGAAGAAGGCCCACCACTACCTTCTCAGGGCAGTGACACCCACATCCGAGAATAAATAATTTTTAAAAAATGATGGCCTAGAAATTTGGTTTTGGCGCAGTGAGGGCTTTAGCGCTGGAAGTTAGTGCCGGCGCTAAGTCCCCCTGTGCGCGCCAAAAATTCAGTAGCGCCGCGCCCAAATGGCTGCCGGCGCTACTGAGGGGTCTCAGCGCCTCAAAACTGGCGCCACGCGCCGCATTGCGGCGCTATTCCGGCGCTGCGGCGCCCGCTGCGGTGCGGCAGGCTCGGGAAGTGCAGGCCTCCTCCTTCCGTTAAGGAGGAGCTGCCTGCAACCGGCCGCGGCCCGCGATAATCTTTTTTAAAATGAGCCCGGCACCTCGGACAAGTGCCGGGCTTGCTTCTGTTCCGGGGGTGGGGGGGGGGGGGCGGAGAAGTCTGGGGAGGGAGCTGCGGCCGGCGGGAAAGCGGCCGGCCGCCGCGGGGCCTTTAATGCGCCGGCGCAAAGTTCTGTAAGGCACCTCTGCCAGAACGTTGCTTGCGGCTGCCACGGGCGAGGCGGCCGCAACTCAATTTCCGAGTTCGGGCGGGTTACCATGGCAACCGGGACGCTGCGCACACCGATGACGTCATCGGTGCCGGCGCAGCGCTACCGGCCTAACGCCGATTTAGGGCCCCTGTCAATTTCTAAACTGGCCATAACTTCGGCGCTAGGCCCTCTCGCGGCGCTAAGGCCAGTGAATTTCTAGGCCGATGATTTGGATGTCTTTCTCTGAAATTACTAGGTTGTAGTGAGTAACAAGATGAAAAAACATTTAGCTGTATACGACGGTCATTTCGTTCTATGATTAAAGTACAATCTTTTATCTACCACTATCCATTGTTAAAATGTATGTTATGATTTGAATAAAATGAACACAATGCTAATAAGTCAAGTGGTCTCTTAACACTGAAAGGCTACTATTGCATCACTGCCACAGAATAATATTGCCAGGAATGCATAATCAAGGAATTATCTTTGCAGCTGGGAAGCAAGATTACAGAACTGTTGAGACCATTGCATGATTTTTCATGATTCATGTAATCTATGAAGAAGTGATGGTTTACAAATTCTTTGTATCTTTTATTGTTTTTACATGACTGACTCCAGATATTTCCAACTGTGAGTAAATCTCTTGTTCAAAATATTGTCTGCATACATTTTTCATTGTAGTTTAGCTTAAAAAATATATTCGATGAGTTGACTTTTGTTAAACAATGATAGCCAGGTGATTAGGGGTTTTGAATGTGCCTAGGAAATACAGGATCATGAATCAATGAACATGATGTTTGTTCAAAGAGTGAAGGAGAGACCACATGATCAATAAGTTGAACTTTTTTGTTACAATTTCAAATCAAATAACAATTCATTATTGGAGTTCAGATTTGGTATGGGAACAGAATATTGTGGGATTTCTCCCTGCCCCAAAGCAGACGGAGACAAGCATGTACTGGTTTCAAGCGATCTTTATTCAAGCACATGCAGGGAGAGGCCCTCTCAGTCTGAGCTGAGACGAGAGTCTAATTTTTACATTCGAGCAATTAGCTTATATACAATCTTACATCTTGTTTCTTTCACATCTTTGGGACTTGGCCAATTAATTGTCCAAGACACGTACACTTAATCACATTTCCATGAAACACATCTTGTTTATCTCATTTGCCCTGTTTCCACATCTGCCATTGTTCTACGCTTTAGCTCTTATCCAATTTTGTACATTTAACCTCTTCTTCTTAGGCAGTCCCTTGGAACCGAGGATGACTTGCTTTCACACTTAACCACATCTTCGCAAATCACATTGGCGGCCCATTGTTCAATGCATGGCCTCTTCGTCTTCTTTCACTCCCCCCAATCATCGCGTAATATGCTTTTTCCAACTGTCAGCAACTGTCTTTGTTCTGCCAGACTTCTCCTTTATTACATCAGCCAGCTGGTCAGTTAAGCTGCTAATCTAACTTTTAACCCCTTCAGTCCCCCCTTTTGGCCCAAGATGGCCAACTAACGTCACCTGCCCGTGCTCCTCGCCCCATCAATGCTGGCCAGGCAGGTGGTTGGATTCTCATGGGTGTGGCTACTTAAAATACTTCTAACATTCCCTGCTTCTCTCCCAACCTATACTGTGTTTTAACAACAGTTTTAGCAATGGTTCGGTTACGGCGTCGTTTATATCGAGTACAATACTCAAACATAAGTATGATGACAATTAGCAACTGCACCACCACTAATACATGAGAAGCAATTCTGATCCAGGGTGAATGTCCACCCTAATACCCCAATCCCAAAGTGTCCGCCACCATGAGGCATCTTCCAGCTTGGCCTCCACATCCTTCCCCAGTTGTTTGACCTCTTGTTCAATTCGGTGATACTGCTTTATTATCGCCCCGGCCTCTTTCCTCAGTTCCAGCAGGTGTTCTGGTAGTTTCGGGATGTCCTTCCCCTCAGGGAATACATATTCGAGTATGCTGTCCTTCAGGTCCTCAGTTGGACTCAACTGTTCCTCACGGGGCGACCGTAACTAGGTTATGGTTGCATGTCCGATCGTTGTTGGGGCCCGGGGGCAGAAGCAGAAACATGAGCTGGGCACTGGATGTTACCATACTGGTATTGGGATTCACTGGTGGTCACACAGTATTCTCCTTTTTGCTCGTGTTGGCTCATGGTGGGCACTGGAAATTTCAAGGGTACAGTTTAGGGTGGTGTTGAAGCTGCACATGGCTCCTGGCCCCGTCCCCACAGGATGTGGGCAGACTACATTACTCCCCCTTTCTCTGCATCCCTCTAGCGAGATCCCCATCAAGAAGGAACCTTTCTGGGTTGCGTAACTGGGTGCGTGGTGGTATCTGAGCCAATTGCCATCTCTTATGATCCTGACATTCTCTACCTCCTAGAGGGGCTTGGATTTCCATTCCTGCAGACTGGGTACAGCTAATACCATTCCTATCAGCCTCAGGTGAGTGGTAACACAATGTTTAGTTGTCCGGTAGACCCTTATAAGCCCTCGTAGGGTGCACGAAGAGCAATTGCCGCTCTCTGACGCCCAGTCTTGCAGTACACTATCCGTAATCCAATCCGACACATCTCCATTGTGGAGCTGTGCTAGATTGTCGCACCTCCCCCACTAACCATGCACCGTAGGCTATGCATATTCGCTCCCTAGAGGCCTGATTGGTTACGTTATGCAGGGTGGCGGTGACGTGGTTAACTGGGCATGGTTTTCCAAAACTTGCACGGACTCTAATAGGGTTTTAGCCAAGTCTTCTCCGGTCTGTCCCTGTTGTCCCTCCAGCTTATTTGCCTTTAACATGAGGTCCCTTAGTTTGGATGTTACATGATTCACCTTGTCATCGATTTCTGCGATATCCAGGGAATTAACTGTGGATGTCCCTGCACTGTAAGCAGTGGCTATATCATTTACCAGGTTCCTCTTGTGGCGAGATAGCACGCGTCCCCTAGAGGCCCTGGGGGCATCAGTAGCTGTCATGTCGAGGAGCCGATGGTAAAACGACCTTGGACGCCACTCGCACCATTTGGGTAACCCCATCTAGCTAATATTGAGGACAACCGAAACTATCTCATGGTGTACATTCTCGGATCAGAATCCCGGATCAGAAGCCCCCCTTTGGGTCTCGAGCTAGGCTGCGGACACCTCAATGGTTCCTCCGTAGTCAGAGTGGTGGGCTTCGGGGCTCCTGTTACTGGGGTGGTTGTAGTGGTGGGAGTATCCCGGGGGTTCTGTTTCCAACACCAATCATCAGAGTTGGTGCACTTGGAGGTTGGGCATAGTTCCCACCCTCGTTCTTCCTGCTGGGGTACCCCGGACATCTGAGTGAAAATCCCTCCCACATCTTACTTGCATAGTTCCTCTCTGTACGCATGTTAATGTATCATCACTCTTCTTCCTGAAGCATACCGTGCTCATGTTTGTCCATTTAACAGCCATCCCCGTGTTACTCTTATCCCCGTATCACCTGGCTTGTTGTCAAATATGCTTACGCCCATTAAACCGGAGCTACAATTTAAATACACTGTTTTATCAACCGTGACAGTTAACGCCCTACGTTCCCGATCGCAACTGATGTCGCTCGAGTTCTTGTAATATAGGCCTCGTTGCTCCCTTCAGTCGACCGATGTAGCTCCTTCTGTGGTCGCCATGGCCAGGCATATCAGTGAGGTCATCCATATCTGAGTCTTATAAAGGGAGATAAACAGTGGATGCCATTCGCCACCGGTTTAGTCCTTATTATTTACTGTGCTTTCGAATGTCTTAAGTTGCGTCCAGTGTTTCCACCGACCTTTTCCTTTCATATTTACGCATGCACAACTGTCGCTGGTCATTAGGACCTCGTAGGGTCCCTGCCAGCGAGGTGCCCATCTGGTCTGGCGGGTTAGATTCTTGCCATCACCCTGTCCCCCTACTACTGGTAAATTTTGTTCTTCCTCCGTTTCCTCCAATTCCATATCCCTGACTATTTGTTGGCCCCTGACTTCCTGTCTTAGATCATGCAGTTGTTTGCATAGTTCCTTAATAAACTGCCTAATCCTGTCCTGGGCTGGTCCCACGTCTTCACTACCCGTGATCGTGCCCTCGGGCAGTCTCACGGCCCACCCAGTCATTAGTTCAAACGGGGCTAGTCCGGTTGTGCGATTGGGCGTAGCCCTCCACCTCATTAGGATGTTGGGTCGTAGATCCACCCATCCCCTGCCGGTCTCGGCAATGGTCTTTGCGAGTGACGCCTTTAAGGTTCTACTCATTCTCTCTACCATTCCCGAGCTCTGGGTGGTATGGTATGTGAAACCTCTGTTTTACTCCTAATAGGGCGCATGTCTGCTTGATGACTTTGCCAGTGAAGTGTGTTCCCTGATCTGACGGTGGTAGCAGCACAATCCCTTGTGGTGAATGCTTCTACCTGTCATGTGAACTGGTCTATCACCACTAGGCAATACGTTTTACCTTGGCTAGGGGACAGAGGGCCGGTGAAGTCTATCTGGACCTGCTCCCAAGGCCCCTTAGGCCGAGGCTGGTGGGACAATCTGATCTTTACTGCCTTGCCAGTATTGTACTGGGCACAGGTAATACATCTGTGGCAATATTTTTCTGTGTCCCTGCCCATCCCCGGCCACCACCAGCACAGTTTTAGTGCATAGCATTTCTTCCGGAGTGTTGCTTCCCATGATAGATTTTGCTTGATTAGGTTTTGCCATATGCATTCAGGGGCTACTACTCATCCTTCCTTTCTCCAAATCCCATGCTCATCCTTGTCTGCCCCTTTCCTTTTCCACCCTTCCTTCTCTGTTTCAGTCGTTTCCTCATGTAATGTTTGCACATTTACTTCCTCTGGACCGATGGCACAAGCTCTAGGGCCTCCATCTCCACAGCCCCCTTTGCTACCTCGACTGCCCACTGATTTCCCCTTTGGATATCATCCTGGACTTTCTGGTGTGCCTTGACCTTTATTGCTGATGCCTGTCTGGGCAGCTTCGCCGCCTTGACCAATTCCCTTACTGTCTCCTCGTGTTGTATATGTCCCCCACCAGAGGTTATATATCCCCGTCTGCTCCAGGTGATCATGTAATCATGGACCACCCCAAAAGCATATCTGCTATCTGTATAGATGTTCGTGGTCTGGCCTTTAGCTAATTTCAGGGCTTCAGTGAGGGCTGTTAATTCAGCAACCTATGCGGGAAGTCCCCCTGGAACCAATCGCTTAAAACGGTTGTATCTTCCTAGCTGATTCAATCCCCGTGCATCCTTCCAATTTCCACTAAGGATTAAGTTGGGCATCCCTAGCCAGGTTTGCCGGGATACTTCGGACTTTACGATGACGTGTATATCTTCCGGGTGAAGTGAGTGTACATCTATCATCTCCTCTAACTTATTCCAAAAGTCGGTGTTTGCATGGTTTGTTTTAGCGGTCGGGAGGTCCCTTGTCCTCATCTGTTTCTCGGCTGGGGTGAACGGGACATATCGTACTGTAGTCTGAGCCTGCCCATTTCCCACTTGTCTACTCCATCGTAATAGGGGCCACAGCCATTACGCCCTTCGTCGGGCAGTGGCGAGGCGGATGGTCCCTCTGCGTCATATTTAGGTGGGGGCGCCCAACGTCCATCATCGTCCTGTCTGTCATAATCTGCGGCTTCCTTCTCTAATTCTCCCCAGTCAATGTCGTCATTATCGTCTGTCGCTCTAAACCTTGGTCCCGGTGCCCGCACTTCACCGACCTTAACCTTTTCCTTTTCTATAAAACTTTGTACATGTTTACTGAGTTCTAAGTAGCTACTAATAATTATAAGTATTCCCTTCTCTTCCTTACCCTTACACTGGGCGCCCCACCATTCCCTTTGCCTGTCTGGACTCCAGCCTTTTTCATTTTCTCGATTAGTTTCTTTTTTTTCTGCTATAAATATAGTTATGGACCCTTCCGGTCCCCAATCTTCCCCTTCTGTGGCCATTTAAAAAAAAATTCCTCTGGCCTGCGCAAGTGGTAACTCGGACCTTCCTGCTACAACGCGGTTCTGGTTACCTATGGCGGCTCGCGGTTCTTCTGCGCAGCGATCACTCCAGTACCGCTAGTCTCCTGTTCTGATTCCCTACAGTCTCGCGTCCTGGGGTTCCGCACATAACTATGGGTGGTTATATAAGGTACTCATCCGACTTGCGGTCCCATTATGGTTGGTCGTTCGACTGCGTCCTGGGAATCCTACCGACTGCGCCAAGTTGTTGTGGGATTTCTCTCTGCCCCAAAGCAGACGGAGACGAGCGTGTACTGGTTCCAAGCAATCTTTATTCAAGCACGTGCAGGAGAGGCCCTCTCGGTCTGAGTTGAGACAGAAGTCTAATTTTTACATTCAAGCAGTTGGCTTATATACAATCTTGCATCTTGTTTCCTTCACACCTTCGGGACTTGGCTAATTAATTGTCCAAGACACGTACACTTAATCACAGCTCCACAAAACACATCTTGTTTATCTCATTTGCCCTGTTTCCACATCTGCCATTGTTCTACTCTTTAGCTCTTATCCAATTTTGTACACTTAACCACATCTTCGCAAATCACGTTGGCGGCCCATTGTTCAATGCGTGGCCTCTTCGCCTTCTTTCACTTCCCCAATCATCGTGTAATACACTTTTTCCGACTGTCGTCTTGTTTGTTGTTCTTTATTTCAGGCAGGTTTACCTTTTCCCCATGTGAGACCCCCAATCTTTGTTTTGCTCTCTAACATTTTTAATAAGTTAGAATTTTAAGAGCTTACCCACTTCCTGGTTTGCTGTCTCTGAGAATTGTGCCTTTTGATTGGCTGCTTAGACAGCTTGTTGACGTCACAGTAGCTCGCACTAGGGGATTCCCACTATACTCCATTGATTTGAATTACACGTCAGAAAACCGAACTTCTCGACACCGAGATCGCAAGATCTTTGTGTGAAGCTTACTTCGGGGCCAGCGGCGAATGCCTTTGCTTCGCTGCCGATCGCAAATTCTGGGCATTGTGTTAGTCACAATAACTGCATCAAGAACTGTACTGGCACTGAAATAAAATGAGTTGTTTCAACTACCCAAAGAAGGATTGTATGGTGTTCAAGTTTTCTCTACTTCTTTAATGACTGTGAAGTCCCAATGCAGGTTTAGCTTGTGGCACATAATGTGTGTCCTGACAGTTTTTCTTTGTGGTTCAGAACTCCTAGGCATGCAACAGAAGGGCCTAAACTCTCAGCACTTGGTGAGTTTCTATGGGGAAAGAATACACTCCATACTCTCACTGGATTTCTCAATAGCTTGGATTGGAGGCTCTTTAGCATGGTCCTGAGTTACTGTATGTGGCAGACACATGGCTGACTAAAAAAACTCATGAATGGCCAAATTTGAAATATATTTGGTTCTGAGCTGTTTGGATGTTTTACCATAATGGGATCCATGTGTTTTTGTGAATTTAGTGCTCACGGTGAGTGCTGCAGAATGGAACATGATCCATTTTGGCCATCCAAGCACAGTCTACATGAGGTATTACACAGAACCAGAGCTAAATGCATCTACTCTGCTTCAACAGTGTTCCTCTACTCTGTTCTAACATTATGCTTCAGCCACAGAAGAGTGCCCTTAATGCACAAAGGGGATATTTTTCCATTTTGTATAGCAGTTGTTCAGTGAAATTACCAATTTTGTGCCACCTAATGCTGAATTGGGAGCAGTATTGCACTAAGGACCTATGTACACCAAGAATTATTTTGAGACTGTCCAACGTCATTCATTATAGAGGGGGATCTTTACCTCATTATTCTGAGCTGGATTTGACCCACTGCATCTCACACCCCACAATTCATGTGGTATTTATTTATAGAATGGTTGACTATAGATAGTTTGCAATTTGAAAAACATTGCTAGAAGTATGAAAGGAAGTGGTGGACCTACTTTACATTTTGAGCCCTGTGTTATAGAGGGAATATTATTATTTATACATGATGGTTCAGTTTGTGTACTGGCGTTAGAAGTAGGGGCCTTGAGTTGTATGATCATTTCAAACACACACTGGTTTTTGATCCTTCTGAGCTATTTTTATTTAGCGTTTCCACATGATTAAGTTTATTGAAGTATTTGTGCTTTGGATGTTTGTGTTTTTGTACTTGTTACATTTTTCTGCTTTAATCCAAATTTGACTGGAGGGGTGTGCTGATGGCAGTATAAAATTTGGTTGCATGGTACAATTTATGATGTTTGAAAGTAATCTTGTAGAAAAAATGTTATTATGGTGCTCTTGAGGCCACAAGTACGCATATTCTGCATTATACAAACATCTTTTTGTTCTGATTTTTACTGCTACAAGTAATACCACCCATATTTAATATACAAGTACTCTTGGATGTTTAGTTCTTTTCCTAAGTAGTTTATCTAAAACTTTGCTACATAGACATTCAAACTTAATTTGCTAGCAGTCTAAAAAACAGTTGCATATAAGTTTCGAAAGTTGCCTTTGTAACTTAGTAAATTCTGAGCCAAAGTATTTTTCTCCACAAGAACAAACAGACCATTTTAGCATTTCAGCAATGTGGTAGGGATGGTGGTGGTAATCTAACACTGCTTCCTGTCAGTCCATTCATGCTTCAAGACCCCAATAGGATGTTTGATAATTCTGTTTGTAGTATGAGCTTCATTGTACCCATGCTTTGCTTCTATGAACAGCTTAGTAATTGCTGGAGCCTTACTTCTACTCTTCATTCCACGTCAAATAAAAATAGGACGGGTGTTTGACTTTAAATGAAAGCGTTATGAGAGCTCTTGGGGAAGCAGACATTGATCTTCATGATTCTATGCCGATGGTCACATGGTAGTCTGCATTGAGACAATAAAACCCCTTTTGCATCATACAGTATTGTGCACAGGGGGCCCAAGTTGCAACTTGGGTGCAGTCGATGACTCTCTGGACTTTGGGAAAGCCAGCAGTTCTGTAGAATTGTGTCGCCCTCTCTTTTTGCTGTTGGTCAGTGGCGAAAGTAATGATCATTGGCCCAGCTGAATAATGCATGTTATCTTAATACATCTGTTGATAGGAAACAGGCTAACAGTATAGATATCCCCAGTGCTAACCTAGAAGGAGAACCTATCTATAAGAATTTGAGAGCCATTTCTAATGCTGTACAGATGTTGCATGTTGTTGCTAGAGGTCCTCCTGAAGATGATTGCATAGTTGTGTCATTGCCTTCCTGCTAAACCTCAACATTTACTGTGCCTGGTACTTAACAGTACACCTTCGACCATGAGCAGCAATTTCTGCTGTTGCTGATCCTACTCTGCCAAGTCTAGTTCCAGTGGATAAAACACTAGAATGTAGAAAGGAAGTTCACAACAATTTGCCTTTTAATGAAGACTCCAGCGTTGTCATTGCAGCCTCTGCAGCAATGCTCGTTTCTTTGAGTGCGATGAATATATCGAACGAGCAATGCATCACAATGACCATATGGGGCCCTTCACTCTTAAGTGCCTAATCTGCTAATTAATTGACCTGAAGGCATGAATTAAACCCACTAGCGCTTGACCTAAAAATTCTTCCTTTGAGAATTTTGTAATGGCCATTAAATGAGTGCTATATTGCACTCCCAACAACAATTTCTAAATTTAAAGGCTTCCTGTGTTGAGAGTTGGAAATTAATGATGGATCATTGTTAACACTTTTTTTAATGCAGTTTAATTTCCATCATATTTTAATTGCTACCTGTTTGATTTGTCCAGTGATCCTGGTGTTGTGTGGTCCAATGACTCTGTCTGATCCATTCATGCACTATATTATTATATGAGGGGCTAATATTCACTGAGTTTCTATAGTGGCCAAAGTGGGTACGCATCCAAGAAATTCATTGTGTTAGCATTTGGAAAAGAGGCACTAAGGGGCCAAAATTCCAAGAGTGGAAGAAGATGCAACTGAGAAGCATCATTTGTGTGGGAGGGGACAGGAATTTCTGGCGGAACGTGGAGCTATTGGATTTCAGCTCTAATTACGCTATAGCCCCAATTGTGATTGGGGAGTGGATGAATGAGTCTTCCTCCCACCCTTCCAAAATCCGCTGCAAACTTTGAGAGGTGTTCCTGGGCCCTCCTAGAAATTCCGCCCAATGCAGCACTGATGGGCACAGTGGAAACTAGGTCTGCTGCGAGCGGCCCTAGGTCCCATAAAGAGCATTAAGAAAGCCCCGAAGATTTCCTGTAAGAAAGGTAATTGATCCCAGAGGAATTGATTACTTTTCAAATCCTGCCCCTTTGCTCCCTGAGTAACATGAGAAACATAACATAAGAAATAGGAGCAGGAGTAGGCGTTTGAGCCTGTTCTGCCGTTCAGTAAGATCATGGCTGATATTCTACCGCAACTCCACCTTCCCGCACTACACCATATCCCCTGGTTCCCTTAGTATCCAAAAATCTATCAATCTCTGTCTTGAACATACTCAACGACTGAGCATCCACAGCACTTTGGGGCAGAGAATTCCAAAGATTCACAACTCTTTTTGAGTGAAGACATTTCTCCTCATCTCAGAATAAGGGGTCAGCCATTTAGGACTGAGACTGTGACCCGTAGTTCTAGACACCCAAGCCAGGGGAAACATCCTCCCAGCATGTATCCTGATAAACCCCTTAAGAATTTTATACGTTTCAATGAGATCGCCTCTCATTCTTCTAAACTCGAGGGTATATAGGTGTACCAATCCCACCAAAACTGTCCACAGTACTCCAGGTGTGGTCTCCTTTTGTGTCAGCTGTGGCCCAGTGAGTAGCACCCTCACCTCTGAGTCAGAAGGTTGTGGGTTCAAGTCCCACTTCAGAGACTTGAGCACACAAATCTAGGCTGTCACTTCAGTGCAGTACTGAGGGAGAACTGCACTGTCGGAGGCGCAGTCCTTTGGATGAGACGTTAAACCGTGGCCCTGTCTGCCCTCTCGGGTGGACGTAAAAGATCCCAAGGCACTATTTCGAAGAAGAGCAATGGAGTTATCCCTGGTATCCTGGCCAATATTTATCTCTCATTATCACATTGCTGTTTGTGAGAGCTTGCTGTGTGCAAATTGGCTGCCGCGTTTCCTACATTACAACAGTGACTTCAAAAATGTACTTAATTGGCTGTTAAAGCGTTTGGGACGTCTGGTGGTCATGAAAGGTGCTATATAAATGTAAGTCTTCCTTTCTTTCTTTAAGGCTAACATACCATTTGCTTTCCTGATTGCTTGCTGTACCTGCATGTTAACTTTCTGTGATTCATGTACAAGGACACCCAGGTCCCAGTGAATACCAACATTTCCCCGTCTCTCACCATTTAAAGCATATTCTGCTTTTCTATTTTTCCTACCGAAGTGGATAACTTCAGATTTCTCCATATTATATTCCATCTGCCACGTTCTTGCCCACTCACTTAACCTGTCTATATCCATTTGCAGCCTCTTTGCGTCCTCCTCACAGCATACTTTCCCACCTAGCTTTGCATCATCAGCAAACGTGGATACATTACACTCAGTCCCTTCGTCTAAGTCATTGATCTAGATTGTAAGTAGCTGATGTCCAAGCACTGATCCTTGCGGTACCCCAATAGTTACAGCCTGCCAACCCAAAAATGACCCGTTTATTCCTAATCTCTGTTTTTTGTCCATTAACCGATCCTCAATCCATGCTAATATATTACTCCCAATCTCATGAGCTCTAATTTTGTGTAATAATCTCTTGTGTGACACCTTATTGAATGCTTTTTGAAAATCCAAATACACTATATCCACTGGTTCCCTCTTACCTACCCTGCTAGTTACAACCTCTCAAAATTCTACGGATTTATGAAAGGGAAATTGTGTTTGACAAATCCGTTATTGACTCTGCCCAATTATATTATGATTTTCTAAGTGGCCTGTTATCACGGCCCTAATAATAGGTTCTTGCCTTTTCCCTGCTACTGATGTCAGGTGGAGCAAACTATTTTTCTTTGGCCCTTCCCTGGAGTTACCCTGTCAGTGTCGCACAGTTGTCACTCCATTTTATCTCTGCCTCATTGAGGCAAATGATCCATTTGCCTCTCTGAAGGCGTGGACTAGGTGGCTGCCTGCCCTGACCCTTTCCCTACAGTTGGACATGGAGTCAACTCCAGCTCACAGTGGCAGCTGTAACTTTGGCAGGCTGCACTTTTGGTAGCGAATTTTTGGCCAGAATTTCGCTGTTAAGTATTCAAGATAATTGTATCCCCTTAGAATTTTTAAATTGTTTTTGGAGGAAGATTTGAATCCAAACACTGAAACATCGAAACTGTTACCAGTATTGTATGTAGCCAGTAATGTCGTCTTAGCGCATGCAAGGTAGACGCTCTGTGTCGTCAATTTTTTTAATTACTCAATTTAACCATTTAATACTTAAGGGAGTTAGTAAAGCAGCAATTAATGAATTCTACACATGTCCAGATATCACGGGGATTCTGTAAGCACAAGAAAGCCTGCCTAAAATTTGGTCTGCATAAGGACAACATCCTACTCAAGGTCATCATTTTGGTTTGTCTTGTCTTGATGAGTGCAATTACTCCAACTCTGGAACAATGGACTGTGAAGGTTGATGGTTTTTCCTTACAAAATAACTGAGTGTGAAAAGCTATTAAGCAGGCGGTATTTATTATTTACCAGCATGGACTAGTAATTACAGTATTTTGATACTTTTTAAGTCTGGGTTTAGTTTTTGTAAATACACAGGAGGATGTTTAAAGCTACACGGCAACACAGCAGAGCATATTTGTAAAACAGCGATCAGGAACTGAAATATAAATATGAAATCATCCAAATACATCTTTTCAGCAGCTAATTGAATTTGCTATGAGTTTTGTATACATAGTCCACTACAAATACACTGGGACCATTCTATTATGTTATACTGCATAGGAAATTGAGCATCAAAAATAAATCTATTTGTGATTGGTGGTAAACATTGGGTGGAAAATCAGATATTTGTATCGTGTGTTACAGAACTCCTTACAAATATAAGCCTGGATACACTATGCTCATTTGACATGTTTGTTCTGCGTGGGTATAGAATAAGTACTTAACTGATCAGTAAACTGGATTATTCTGTTGTATCTTATTGAAATATGATTAGAAAAGATAGAATACATCTCACTGAAGCACTTGGTACCAGATTTTAAATTTAGGTGTCTGGTTTTAGGAAAGTTTTCAATTTTTTTCATAATTTTCAACGTTTATTTTAGGTGCTATTTTGCTTGCACTAGAACAATTTTATTTCTGTTTTTCCTTTCAATTTTTAAAAAAAGGGTAAAACTGTGCAAAACAAAGCATTATTTTATCCTCGATTAGGGAGTTTCATTTGACATTCGAATGAATGCATGTTCTGTACTGCTGTTGAAGTAAGTAAAATAACTTTTTTATTTTAGAAAAAGCAGCATCATCAAAATGAAGCAGCAAAATGCACAGGCAGAAAGTAGTTAATTTTTGTTGTTGGTTTTTGCTGTTTTATTTCTGTTATTGAAAGAGATAAAGACCAGCTTTTTATATTCAACTGGGAACTACAGTCATATTTTGTATGGGGTTATTGACTCTGAAATCTAGTGGAAAATTAAGAAATTTTAGAAACCAGGAAAGACACTTCGGCAGAAGTCCTTTGCTTTTTCATAAGATCACACGAGGTAACTCTGCATGACTAAGGCAATTCAGCCCAACTTTTTTCATCCATCCTGAAAAACCCTAAAGCTTTCCTCTCCCCCACAATGCAGCAGCTAATTGTTTCTTAAATGATTTCTGGGTTTTTGCCTTCACTACTGTATCTTGAAATGCATTCCACATTTTGATCAATGTTAGTGTGAAGAAGAACTTGTTGATATTGGTCCTAAATTTTCCTCCTAATTTGAACCTGTGTCCTCTCATCCAACTACCGCAATTTACTTAAAGTAATATTTAGGATTTACTTTTTCTACTCCTTTGCCTGTTTGTTTGCCTATATAACACCAGCAACCACACATCAAAAGCAATTCATTGACTGTGAAACATCCTGAAATGTCCTGAGGCCACAAAAGGCATTACATAAATGTCCTAACTTTCCTTCCCTTCTGCCCTTTCCTTCCACCCTTTCCTTCTCTTTCCTTACATCCTTTTATTATTCTTGTCCTCTACTTTTCGAACCCATTGTTAATATGTGAACATTTTATCTGAATCACCTTTATCGATGTCTTTCATAATTTTGAAACTATTTATTCAGTTGATTACACAGATGTTTAAATATTGGTAATTATTGCTGTAGGTAATGAAATGACAAATGTACTGTTTTGATTGTGATAAAATGGGAGTTGTACAGAATATGTATTTGACTGAGTAATGTACGGGCATTAATAGTGCATGTTTTATATGAAGAGGTAGGCAATAACTTTGACCTTTCTTGATCTGCATAAATTAATTTATGGAGATTTTTATTATTAAATTAAGTTGATGATAAAGATGAAGTGAGACAGGATTTTGCTACTAAATAGCTTATGCCAAAGTTTATTTTTTTAAATTACGTTGATATGTTTATTGTCTTTATGTTGATACTATCAATGATGAACCCTGTCTCAGGCCACCTGCTGCTGAAATCCTCACACATGCCTTTGTCATCTCCAAATTGGACGATTCCATTGCTCTCCTGGCTGACCTGCCCATCCTCCACCCTCCATCAAAAACTCTACTGTCTGTATGCTATCCCACACCAAGGGCTGGATTTTCCAAGCCCCGGGGAGGCGGGACAGCCGGTAAACTCTGAGAAAGTGGGGGCGGGTGGCAAACTCGCCCCCATCCCACCTCTGTGCCCTTTTACCTTCACAGGCGAAGGCTTCCTGACCTCTGAGAACCCCGCCGGGTTAGAGGAGGTCTGCGCTGGTCGGAGGCACCTGGAAGTAAGGTGTAGAGGTGAGTGATGGGTGCAAGTGTGGAGTGGTAAGTATGTAAGGTGAATGATAAGTTTTAAAAAGTGTGCACTTACCTTGTTTTCTTTCTACAGCCTTTAGATGTGCTAGATGGAGATAGCCGATATTCTCCTTGTCAATTTCACATAATGGCTGTTAGAACATAAGAAATAGGAGCAGGAGGAGGCCATTTGGCCCTTCGAGGCTGCTCCGCCATTCAATGAGATCATGGCTGATCTTCTGCCTCAATTCCATTCACTGGCCTTATCACCATATCACTTGATGCCCTTGCTAGTCAGAAATCTATCGCCTTCTGTTTTGAATATACCCAGTGACTGAGCCTCCACAGCTCTCTGGGGTAGAGAATTCCAAAGATTCACCACCCTCTGTGTGAAGAAATTTCTTCTCATCTCAGTCCTGAATGGCCTACCCTTTATTCTGAGGCTGTGGCCCCTGGTTCTAGACTCCCCAGCCAAGGGAAACATTCTCCCAGCATCCACCCTATCAAGCCCTGTAATAATTTTGTATGCTTCAATCAGATCCCCTCTCATTCTTCTGAATTCAAGTTAATACAGGCCTAGTTTACTCAATCTCTTCTCATACGACAGGAATCAATCTCGTGAACCTTCGTTGCACTCCCTTGACGGCAAGTATATCCTTCCTTAAGTAAGGAGACCAAAATAGTACACAGTACTCCAGGTATGGCCTCACCAAGGCCCTATATAATTGGAGTAAGACTTCTTTACTCCTGTACTCAAATCCTCTTGTAATGAAGGCCAGCATACCATTTGCCTTCCTAATGGCTTGCTGCACCTGCACATTCACTTTCAGTGACTCATGTACAAGGACACCCAGGTCCCTTTGAGCATATGCATTCCCCAATCTTTCACCATTTAGGAATGTAGAGGTCCCACCTTCCCCAGAATCAGTCCCAATGCCTCAGGAATTTAAATCCCTCCCTCCTACACCATCTCTCCGATCTTGCAGACATGTGAAATTTACAAAGCTAAAAAGTTTGATGAGTCCTCCCCACAAAGCCTCATCCAACTAAAGAGAATGGCAGTGTTTGACAGCTTCACAGAGCTGTCAAATACTGTCATTTCTTCTTTCAAGAAGTCTTGACAGATAGCACGTCACTATTTTGAAGAAGAGCAGGGGAGTTCTCCCCATTGTCCTGGCCAATATTTATCCCTCAGCCAATATCACTGTAGATAAACAGATTATCCAGTTATCACATTGCCATTTGTGGGAGCTTACTGTGCGCAAATTGGCTGCCTCATTTCCTATATTACAGCAATAACTACACTTAAAGTACTTAATTGACTGTAAAGCACTTTGTGACGTCCTGAGGTCGTGAAAGTTGCTATATAAATGCAAGTCTTTAAGACCCTCCATAAAACCCACCTCTTCGACTAAGCTTTTAGTCACTCATCCTAAAATCTCCATTGTCATCCCATACTTTGCTGCACATGTGCATTACTAATACATTTTGCACTATAAACTCTGTAAATACTGACAGGGTTTAATAATTTATAACTAGCTTGACAAAACCAAACTGGAAATGGAAAAGGTTGGGCTGTCACTATGTTTTTTGTGTAACAATTTCATTTTCTGGGAGGGGCTACATAGATCACGTTGGAAAGGTTCAGCGGAAAAGCTGCCACAGTAAAGCTGTGTTTCATCTAAATTTTGAATTGAGTTCAGAAACTTTTGAGAACTCAAGATAATAGTTTTGTTTTGGAGGATGGAACAAATTCAAGGGGTGGGGAAGGGTGCAATATATAAAATATTTTGCATAGCGGAAAAACAGCATCTTTTGATTCTAAGAATTCAGTTAGCCAATGTAATTTTCTTCCTATTTTAGATGTGCAAATTTATATCATCCAATTTTACAACCCAAATCTTCACAACTTTGCTACAAGTTCTAGGTTGTTACAAGGTATATGGCAAGCATACATTACAGTGGTTGGCAAATAAACCACAGCAGAAATATGCATATTCAACATGAATTTTAAGTTTTTTTGATTCCCCTGAACAGAAAATCGCCTTTATGGTTTAAATATCTGGTTTCTTCAGTAACTCAGGAATCTGAATTCCAAAGATTTTTTTGTGGTTTATGGCACAATTTTCTAGTGCTTTGTTTTGTATCAAGTAATAGCACTGTTATGTTTGTATCCTTCAACTGCTTCCCAAATAGTATTTGATTTGAAAGTGAATAGGCTTGCTGGTTTCCCAAATTCATAGCTTGCATACATTAAGCATTGAAAGCATGAAAAATCTTTGTGCTGTAGTGAACTCTTCCTTGCAAAATAATTGCTAGAGAATAACCACATCTTGCAAGATAGTTCTGGTTTCATGTTGAGAAAATGAGCTCTTAAATTAGAGACAAATGGTAATTTGTTTCAGAAGAATATGACACTTTTTAAAATGAATAGCCAGTGTGTTCTTAACAGGAATAACTCGCATTTATATAGCTTCTTTAATGCAGTAAACCGTTAAGCAAAAAAATTTGTGATAGTTTTGTTGAATTAAATTCCATCCCAATATTATGCTATTTTCAAATTGAACTTATGTTTGCTTGCACGACTGTAATTGTTTCAAAGCTGTGTTGCTTCACAAACTTTGAAATTTTACAATACAATTTTGTTTCAGATTTATTGTGTTGCAAATATTTTTGCAATGCAACCTGAATTTGAGAACTCTTAATTCCTGCCAATCTCTGATCTAGCAGCTAGGAGTGAAATTATTGGCCCAGAAATTCGGGTCGGGGGCTTCCTGCGGGTGCAAGTCCCCGACCTACACTTACCTAGCGCGCCGGCAGTTGACCTCTTGGCCTGCGTGGAATTCCTCTCCGAGGCCTGTCCCAGAGGCCGGCGTGCTATGCTGGCGTGTCCCAGGGGCGTAGTTAGTGCGATGCGTCCCCTGGGATCACGTGAGCAACAGGCAGCCAATCGGAGCAGGGAATGCTCCATTCATAAGTCTTGACAGATAGACCTGTCAAAACATATAAATGCTGAGGCTGTAAAACTGTACTTTACCTTCAAATAATTTTTTTTTTAAATCACACTTTGTAAATAAACTATAAATGACATTAAATAACTATTTTAAACAAAAATTTAAATTTTTGAAAAAAATAATTTTATAAAAAAAAGGGCTAAAAATAAACTTACCTTGCTTTAAAGTATTTAAAAGTAAAAAACCTGTGGAAAAAATGTTTTAATTTTAAATAATTGACCACTTACCTTTGAAAATGAAGTCCTTACGGCTGCTTTTTACATTTCTAAAATGTACAGACTTACCCGCACGTTAAAACCTGTATTTAAAAAAAAAGGAAGTTCAACGCGCACACGCAGACTCCCGCGCGCACGCGTTCGACCTCTGAACCCCTTGGTTCAGAGGATCGGAAGTGCCGGTTTCCCGCGCATGCGTAGTGCATGCAAGATTCCGGCACTTCCATCAGGTCCACGCGTGAGTACTCCGTCTGTACTCACGCGTTGGGACCCGAATTTCTGGGCCAATCTTAAACTCAAATACAGAGCATATCCTACAGAATGAGATGTGCAGCTTTAGTCACTGGTGTGACTTGGTGGATTTTTTTTTGTTTTATTACTGAAACTGGTAATTATAGACCACCTGGGAATAGATGTTTGGTTTGGAACTTCTAATATCCTCACCACAGCCACCACTCCCCCCCCCCCCCCCCGATTTACAGATCAGTCATGATCTCATTGAATGGGGGAAAAGGCTTAAGGGGCTGAATAGTCTACTCCTGTTCCTATGTTATCCCCCCTCCCCCTGGGAATGACATCATGAGTTACCACTCCAGCAGAATAATGAATGGCCTATAGCTCACAACCCCTCTGGGTTGGCACCTAATGAATGCTGCATTTCAGAGTCCTACACAAAAGGCCTATAGCAAGACTACATTAAATTCAGTTTTGAAACATAAAACATAGTATCAAGAGCTAGGTGATGCACATCGAAGAGTGTACATATAGTTCCCTGCATCACCCTACTTGCGATTATGGGATACTTCAGCAGAACATGCAACCCTTCAAAAAGAATCTTTAAGATTCATCAGTATTTAACACTTTGAAGTCATAGTCTCATTTTTTCCCCTCAAAACTCCTGTGTGAATTACCATGTGGGTAATATGCAAGTGTTAGATACTTTTTTTTCAGTTGTCATGAAAACTGGCAACAGAGTAACCCATGACTTGTAGGTAAGGAAATTCTTCAGTTGAAGGCTTCCAATGAAACGGTGTAAAAGAAAAAGTAATTATGTTTTGCCCCCCCTTCCTTTCATAAACAATAATGATGTTGTGTACAGTATGATAAATACATTGCGGGAGTTTTTGCAACTACAGTAACGTGAGACTACCTATCAGCTTGTGAACTCTTGTGTTGACTCTGTGGCTTATAGACAGTATATTTCTTCAAAGCCCAGAGCCAGTAATGTACTGCCTTTACAAAAATGCAGTGAGAAAGTTGCTGGAGTGCTGTTAGTATCTGCTTTTTAATCCTGGTCTGTTTAATGTTGTCTCATGACATTCTGGGCCAGACATCATTTTAATGGTATGTGTGGTGATAAAGCCAATAAACTGTCAGAATGATTGATAATCTGAGCATTATAGCAATATGACTTTCCTGTCCTCCTCTATGCCTGAGATGATGGTTTCCAAATTGAATTCCTACACAGTGTGGAGTGTGTTTGTTGGATATACCCGACAGAGTTTTCTGTTTAAGGGGTGGTTATTGTGGAATGCGCATGTTACAATGAGTAATTTTGAATCCTGTTATTTTTGCAACAATAACTTTTCATTTTGAAAAAAAGTATTGCCCTGCTTGTTACAATTTTTTAATTCTCCATTATTTCTTGCCCATAATATCTTTTCAAAAATGATTTTAATGCAGTGTTTTCTTCTGTTTTTTCTTGGTCTATCTACACATTTTTTTCCCAAGCTCCATATGGTTGATCCCTTTGGGGGCCCCCAGCAATTGTTGCAAAACCATTTATTATGGCATTGTGGGAAAGGATCTCTAATAATTCTAATCAGACAGTTTTATTTTTAAAGCTGGCCTGTATTGGTTTTGACATTTAACTTTCTTATATTTCTAGCTGCTGTCAGTGAGCATGGTTAATACGATATTTTTGAAAATATGCCTGAACAAGAGCAAACTGAAACTAAGCATCTAATTTGATTAGTTCTTTTTGAATTGCCACAATTGTCAAAACAAAGCTTGACATGTGTCTATGTTTGGGCTGTAAGAATGCAATTAAAACACTACTGTATTGATTTCTGCTTCAATGTATTACACAATGGCTTATCAGTTGTATAAAAGGCAAAATAATGGGCAATTAGTAATACTTGTTGATCTGTAGCAGAGTGTATTCGAATCAGAATTAGTCTTTTGGTTTTCTCATGACTGCTCCCTCCCAAATAGAAAACTTGCAAACTGGTTTTGCTCTCTTTTAGCATCAAATAAACTTGTAATTTATGATGTGATTTTTAAATCATTAAAGCTTGTAAAATACTGAGAGTGATAGTGTATGAACACTTAACATCCACATATTAAATTCCTATCCCTGCTATTTTAATGCAGGCGTTAACCCATTTATTTTAAATGGGTCAATGCCTCCAGTAAAATGAAGATAATTTGATGCAGAAGTGTTAAGCATTCATTTGATAACCTTACTTGCAGTAATTTCCAGGCCTAAATCTGTTTTAACTTACCGCATTTTATTTATAATAAATTAGAAAGGCCATACATGTAGGGAGATGCCCCAAATCGGTTGAATTGGTTGGGTCTGCAATTGCTTTGGAGGTTAAACAAAATGCTTGAAAATGTCTGAAGAGTCTCACCAATGGTGGCGACAAACCAAATTCTAACACTATGATTACAGAATACTTTTGGAACCAGAACTACTTTGAAAAGCCATTTCTCAAAATGCAATATAGCCACTGTGGTTTGGTTCTGAATTGGCCAAGACTAGAACAGGCAGTGTGCTGGTTTCTGTCTGAATTGGCTAGCAACAGACTTCAGTGCAGCGATGAGCTGGTATGCTATGTTTTTTTTTTACATCTGTTCCCCAGAGGCATTGTGCAGTAACATGATATGTTGTGCGGTGTATTCTGGGGTGATGCGTGTGTGTAAAATTTTTATTTTAATGGAGCACGTATGAATGTCACAGTCTTCACATATCTGCTTTTGCTGAATTTAGCTATGCATTGTGGAACAATCTAATTTAATAGTACCGTCCAATTGGAGTATTCTGCTGAATTTGTGCTGGTAACGGGGTAAATTCCATGTAAAAATCCATGTGATTCAGCTACTTTGCCTAAAGTAGGAGATGGAAAATGTAAGAGTGGAGATGACAAAGATGCCATAACTTGGCAGTGGGGATAAGGTAGGAGCAGAAATGGACAATGTAATGCAAATCATCGGTTATAGTTTGAAGCTAAACTCTGGGTCACATAGAAAGCTAAGGGTGTGTGTAATCTGGTTCAGCCAGCAAGGAGGAGTTGATGGCCAGAGTGCAGAATGCTTGGCTGGGCTGAAAACAATTGCTCTGGTTTTCCCAATGTTTAGTTGTAGGTAATTCTGGCTTATCCATAACTTGGTGTCATATAGTCAATTTCTTAATGTGGAGGTGGTCATAGGGTTCCTCATTTCCATACTGCCCCTTGATAACATCAGTAGCTTTGTGTCTATTGATGTGATTCAAGGGACTGCATGTAGATGAGGAAGAGGATGGTGCCAAGGATATATCCTTGGGGATGTCAGAGGTTACAATGTGGGTACTGGAGAAGTCATTGCTGGAGATGAGCTGGCTGCTTTGGGGTAATTAGGAATGGAACTACGCAATGGCAATCCCACTGTGCTGAACCACAGAGGTGAGGCAATGAAAAAGGATGGTGTGACTGCTCGATTACTGCAGAAGGGACAAGGAAGGATAAAGCACCTCAGTCACCGATTTAAAGGATATTATTAGTGACTTTGACCAGGGCAGTGTCAGTGTTGTGAGCAGACTAAAAACTGGGCTGCAGGGATTCCAAGAAGGAAGTTGTGGGTGAAGTGAGCATGCACCTGGGAGGCCATGAGATTTTCAAGGAACTTGGACAAGAATGAGAGGTTAGAAATTGGGTGGTAGTTGGAGGGATGGATAGATTAAGGGCAAGCTTTTTGAGGAGGTGAATGATAGTTTTGAAAGGAAGAGGGCTGGTACCTGAACAGAGGGAGTCATGAAACATTTGGGACTAGGAAAGGTAGCTGAGTGGTCAAGAGTTGGGTGGGGAGGTGATCAAGGGGGCTGGGATTGGGTCTCATGGAAGAGTGAGAAGAGCTGCCAAGTGAGGGAAAGTCAGGGTATGATTCTGACCCTCCTACCTCCCCACTCTTTTGGACCAGTAGGCTAACTCTAGATGTCGGTTTAAGTATGTGTAGCTGGGTGAAACAGGCTGCATAGGCTGGGTAATCTGGTTTCGTCAGATATTTAGTGTGTCATTGTCCCTGTCTCTGTGTAGTGGTGTTCAACTATTTGGAGAAAACTGGAGCCACTCAGACTGTGAATAGTATAACTCCACTGATGAGAGTAAGGCACCATTGTTTAATGCACCTAGTTTGTGAGGCACCCTTATTAACTTCATTGTTTTGGTGTGAAAGTGATGTGTAAGGTACATAGTTGCATGCATCAATACATGCTGTACAATAAAATGTGGCCTATTTTAATGATTAGGTACAATATAGTGTGGGGACATAAATTGTGTAATAATTATATCACAAGATTTATGACTTTCTAAATTCCAGCTGATGCTATTTTTGTTCGTGGAATGCTAGTGATGTTGAAGCCTTGTGACTGAATTTAGAACATAGGCTCTGTGTTTGCATCTAATCGGTTATGTCAATACCCAAGCAAACACCACTTTCTTTTGTCTAAATCTGCAAACAAACCCCTTGAAGCAATTGTCCTGCCTGGGCTGACCCAACAATTTGTGAACACAGCTGCCTATAACTCCATTCTGCTGTTACAATCTCATGTCGCTTCTGGACAGACATGTGTTATTGTTAGCCTCAAGCTTCAATTGAGTATAACAGTGACTTCTTCATATCTACCTTTCAACACTCTGCTCCCTGCAATATTCACAATGCTAGAAATGAAAATCAGTTTGGAAATTGAATGGTGTCCTGCATCGACAATGTCACTAGAAATAAAACGCCTTATGTAGTATTTAGTTTTCTGCAGTAATGCTAACCCCACTGTCTCATAAATCATGAGACAAACTCTTAAAAATCATGAGATTTGGTAAGAAATCATGAGTTGGTATTTTTTGGTTTTTATACCCCATTAGTGGTTTTATTAGTCTCTAATAGGCCACAGATCTTTACAAAAACTATGGCCACAATTTCCCCTACCTCGGTGGGTCCAGTGCGGCCAGGGTCGGTGGCGGGTCCCGACCTCGCTGCTGGCTCCAGCCCACTCTGCAGAATGATTTTACTCTGATTGGGCTTGTTAAGTCCGCCCAGTGCATTTGCCGACCAATTGAAGGAAGCGGGTCTGATGATGTCACTTGATGACACATCATCAGCCGGTTTCTTTAAAGGGACCATGCGCAAATTTATTTCGACAGTTGTGCTGTCAGTGTTCTACAGCATTGAGGTGCTGCAAACATTGACAAGCACTGCACAAAGGTACATGGCTGCACCCAGTCTCTCCCATGACTCCCTGCATATGCTTATGGAGGGAGTCACAGCACGCAGGGAGGTTCTCTTTCTTTCCAATGGGCAGAAGAGACCTCCCCAGGAGATTAACGCAGCCTGGTTGTACATTGCACAGGAGGAGACCAGCAGGGATGTCGTCAGGAGGACCTGTGCAAACCTTTCAATGATCTCAGTAGATCACGAAACATTACTGCAAAGCCACACTCCACCTCATCCTGCTGTGCCCCTCATCACATCCCCATCACTCTGCCTTCCCTACCCTACTCCTGCACATCCTTAGTCACACCAACTTACCTTGCACCTCCACCCATCCCTCCCTATCTACATTATCACTTCCCCATCTCACTAGCCAGCTTCACACTCGCCCTCCTCTTAGTCTATTCATACCAACTAACAATACACAAGGGTAGGCACTTGGGTGTTTTAGCCAATGTTCATGTGAAGTTTCTGTGAATGTGGTGTCAAACATTGAAACCTTTATTTTCAACACTTTGCGTTCTTGGACAGGTCTGTGTGCACCTTTGAAAGTGGCTTAGTGAGTTGCAGTGAATGGTGAGACATAACAGTATCCCCCGCAATGGTGATGAGTGTGAAAGGAATGGCTTGAGCATTGTAGGGATGCTTTATGGTGTTGGTGTGGGGTGGTGCCAACCTGGTGCATCATGTGGCAGCCAGGGTGTACAGCATCAAGTGAAGTAAATCTGGCCATGGTAAGGCCATCCCCGGCCTCCCGGGCAGCAGCATGGTCGGGTGCTGATGCCCTGTGTCCTGTGCAGCATCAGTTGATTGCGAAGAAGGTTGGTGGTGGTGTTGGTGCTGTTGGTGTGCCTGGTGCTGCTGGTGTTGGGGCTGATCGTGGTGGGATTCTGAGGACCAAGCTGAGACAGTTTCAAGGGCACCGAAGCTGATGTAATAGATGGCAGGTGAACTTGAGATGACAGAAGCGATCCGTCAATGGTGAGAGAGGTTGTTCCAATGAGGTGACACTGGATACAGAGTTTACTCCAAACATTTGCTAGCTGCATAAAGCTCAATCTGTCTTCCAAATGCAGTAAGCATCAGCTTCTGGGCTTGGAAAGTGAACAGTTATGAGATGGGAGCTTTTATAGCACATTTGCAACTGTCAAGTAAAGAGCCCACTGAAACTCCTCACCTGTCTACATAGATACATAGAAGATAGGAGCAGAAGTAGGCCATTCGGCCCCTCAAGCTTGCTCTGCCATTCAGTGAGATCATGGCTGATCATCCAATTTCAGTATCTTGTCCCTGCCTTCTCCCCATATCCCTTGATCCCTTTAGCCTTAAGAAATATATCCAACTCCTTCTTGAATATATTTAATGAATTGGCCTCCACTGCCTTCTGTGATAGAGAATTCCACAGGTTCACCACTCTCTGGGTGAAGAAATTCCTCCTCATCTCTGACCTAAATGGCTTACTCCTTATCCTTAGACTGTGACCCCCGGTTCTGGACTCCCTGGCCATCGGGAACATCCTTCCTGCATCTGGTCTGTCCAGTCCTGTTAGAATTTTATAAGTTTCAATGAGATCCCCTCACATTCTTCTGAACTCCAGCGAGTATAAGCCCAATTGACCCAATCTCTCCTCCTATGTCATTCCTGCCATCCCAGTTATCAGTCTGCTAATCTTCGCTGCACTCCCTCCATGGCAAGAACATCCTTCCTCAGATAAGACGACCAAAACTGCACACAATACGCAAGGTGTGGTCTCACCAAGGCCCTGTACAGCTGCAGCAAAACATCCTTGTTCCTGTACTCGAACCCTCTCGCTATGAAGGCCAACATACCATTTGCCTTCTTAACCGCCTGCTGCACCAGCATGCTTACCTTCAGCGACTGGTGCACAAGGACACCCAGGTCTCATTGCACTTCCCCTTCTCCCAATCTATTGCTGTTCAGATAATAAGCTGCCTTCCTGTTTTTGCCACCGAAGTGGATAACCTCGCATTTATCCACATTGGGCAGATGCATGGCAGATGCAGTATAATCACCCAACCTGTCCAAATCATACTGGAGTTTCTCGGCATCCTTCTCACAGCACACACGCCCACCCAGCTTTGTGTAGTCTGCAAACTTGGAGATAATGGCCCAGAAATTTGGGTCGGGGGCTTCCCGCGGGTGCAAGCCCCGGATCTGCACTTACCTTGCGCGCCGGCCGTTGAGCTGTGGGCCCCTGTGGAATTCCGATCCAGGGCCTGGTCCAGCTGCCGGCGCGCAGTTCTTGCGTATCCCAGGGGCGCAGTTAGTTCGATGCGCCCCCTGGGATCACGTGGGCCATGGTGAGCCAATCGGAGCAGGGAATGCTCCGTTCATAAGTCTGACAGGAAGTGCTGTCAAGACTTATAAATACTACGGCCCATTCTTCTAACAAAACATCACTAAATCTTCAAATAATTTTTTTTTTTAAATCACATTTTTTAAATAAACTATAAATTAAATGAAATAACTATTTTAAACAATAATTTAAATTTTTGAAAAAAATAATTTTATTTTCTAACGGGGCTAAAAATAAACTTGCTTTTAAAGTATTTAAAAATAACAAACCTGTGGGGAAAAATGTTTTAATTTTAATTAATTCACCACTTACCTTGTAAAAAGCAGGCTTTACGCCTGCTTTTTATATTTCTAACTTCTGCAGGCTTACCCTCACGGGAAAACCTGTATATAAAAAAAAAACAAAGTTCGATGCGCACGCGCAGCCTCCCCCGCGCACGCGTTTGACCTCTGAACCCCTGCTTTCAGGGGAACGGAAGTGCCGGTTTTCCACGCATGCGCAGTGCATGCAGGAAACTGGCACTTCCATTGGGCCTACGGGTGAGTACCCCGTGCGCACTCACCCATGGAGACCCGAATTTTTGGGCGATTACATCTAGTTCCCTCGTCTAGATCATTTATATATATATATATATATATCTGGGGTCCTAGGACCGATCCCTGCAGTACCCCACTAGTCACTGCCTGCCACTCGGAGAAAGAGCCGTTTATTCCAACTCTTTGCTTCCTGTCTGTCAACCAGTTCTTTATCCAAGTCAGTACCTTGCCCCCAATCCCATGTGCCTTAACTTTACACGCTAATCTCTTATACAGGACCTTATCGAAAGCCTTCTGAAAATCCAAATACACCACATCCACTGGTTCTCCCTTATCTGTTCTACCAGTTACATCCTCAAAAAATTCCAGTAGATTAGTCAAGCACGATTTACCTTTTGTAAATCCATGTTGGCTTTGTCCGATCCTGTCACTGTTTTCCAAGTGCTCTGCCATTACATCTTTTATAATGGACTCTAGCATTTTCCCCACTACCGATGTCAGGCTTACCGGTCTATAATTCCCCGTTTTCTCTCTACTACCTTTTTTGGCCTACTCCAGCTCCTATTTCTTATATTCTTATGTTTATCCTTGTTTTGGAATGAATGATGCTTTTATTTTATGTAATTGAAACTACAACCTTAGATACAATAGCATTAAAAAGCTGCATTTCTGACTACTAAGCCACCCTGTTGGCAACAAAATATGACAGTCTGGTGTGTATGGCACACCTTTGTGCATTTTTTACGCCTTCTAAATATAGGGCAGCAACTTGTCTAAATACAATTATAGGGTTATAGTCACCTGCGAGCTCATTTTTAATGTGGAAGCAAGTCATCCTCGGTTCCGAGGGACTGCCTAAGAAGAAGAGAAGAATTATAGGGTTTATACTGAAATTTGTAGGTTAGTGTTGAAATGCAACCAGTTTCCCATATAGTCCTCTTCCAACTGTCCATGATGGATTTGGTGTAATTTATGATTTTTTATTGACTCAAAATTAGAAGAAACGTAATATGTTTACAATACATGACTGGCATGTTTATGTTTGGAATAAGCATCAAATTTAAGTATCCAATTTGGTGTGGATTTTGATTACTTCAGTTACAATTAAATTAAATGTACAGATGTGCAGTCACCTTTTGTACAAATGAACAGTTGATGTCTTGTGAAATATATCTCCACGGAGCTAAACTTCTGTCATGCAGTGTTTGGCTCTCCATCAATGAAGGGTGAATGTTGTTGCCACGTCATTCTTCCTTAAATCCTAACCTTAGTTGGGAGAGATACTGAGTAAAGGGAAGATTTTTTTTATAACGCAGTTTGTAACAACTGTACATTAAGGCTGTCTCTCACTGTTAACAACGGGGAAATTGAACTGTGCAGAGTCTACTAGTAAAAAGAAATGCTGCTGATCAGATATCTGACCCAAAAGCACCTAATGAAGAGGGAGCTAAAGTGAGATGGAGCATCTGAAAATGTTTGGGACATAGTGAACATTCAAGCAATTTCAGTGCTGTTTAACAATCTTGTCCATATATAGTTTAAGTCCAACCAGTTTCCTACATAGCACTTTAACAAGTCTCCAAATGATGTAATTCTTCTTAAGTAGTTAGTTATAGCAATGATTTTTAAACCAGTTGTTGAATTTTACCCTGTATTACATAAAATCAGACAGTTACACAGTAGATTAAGGAAACTCTCTTTTAACCGGCAACATTCAGGAGTAGGTTCAGGTAAGTTTTACTTCATATTAGTGGCAGTTCCTGGATCTGTGGCTGTGTAACTGGGGTTCGTGCACTTGTTGCTAAGCAACAGGGACGCTTGGTCTGCGGCCGGAGTTCCTGCACATGTTGCTAAGCAACAGGGAAGCCTGGATTTGTTGCTGTGTACGAAGCTCTCGTACCTTTTAACTATACCTCTCTGTAATCTGGACTTTTTGATAAACCGGCACCACGCCGGTCCCATTGGTGCTGGATAATAGAGTTTCCTGTATGTAGTTGATCTCCTTTGGCATTATACATGGAGCCAAGACTAGGTGTAGTCTTCAGATGAAATGGGGTTAGAGGGCAGGAGGTAATTGGACCAGGTGCGCAGATGTAATTCAGTCCTAATTTTGAAGTCATACATTCTATCCTTTTATACACTTTCATTTAATATTTTATGTAACACTCAGATTAAAAAAAATACAGATTAAATCAAAGTTTTGTTCGAACCTTTATTTTGGACATCAGAAAGTTCCGATTTGTGTGAAACTAGTGGTCAGATTATGCAATTACAGTGATGACTTTACATAAATAAAACCCATTATAAATGTCGGTATTGGAATTTATCATTAAAAATTGACATAATTTGTAACATAAATGTGACGACAAAGTCAAGTTTTGCGTGAAGACATAAGATTTTTAATATAAATATAGATCGTACAATGCTGCACAGTTCCACTTTATTGCTAAAGCAAATTACTGCAGATGCTGGAAATCCGAAATAACAACAGAAAATGCTGGAAAAACTCAGCAGGCCAGGCAACATCCGTGGAGAGAAATTAGAGTCGACGTTTCGGGTCTAACCCTTTTTCAAAACTGGAAAGGAAATGAAATAGATCGAAAGGCAGGGCTGGGAGAGAACAAAAGAAGTGGAGAGACCTTAAGAGGTATTCAAAACGAGACGCGATGGTGATAGGACTAGTGGAGACAAAAGACGGCTCAGATTAGGTGTGAAATGTTCTGGCAGAATGAGCGACAGCTGCCATGTGGGAGAGAGAAAAAAAAGGAAAGGGGGGGGGGAGGAAGGGAAAAACCAAAACAAAGGGGTCGATAAAAAATATAAGTAAAAATGTAATAGGGGCCGAGGTTATGATCTGGATCACCATCTCGTCTCGTTTTGAATACCTCTTAATGTCTCTTCACTTCTTTTGTTCTCTCCCAGCCCTGCCTTTCGATCTATTTCATTTCCTTTCCAGTTTTGAAAAAGGGTTAGACCCGAAACGTCGACTCTAATTTCTCTCCACGGATGTTGCCTGGCCTGCTGAGTTTTTCCAGCATTTTCTGTTGTTATTTCCACTTTATTGCTATTGTTAGTGGAACCTACCTAAGCTGCAGTTAACTAAACACCAAAGATGCCCTTGTAATTTTTGAGATGCAGAGACCACCAAAAAGAGCTTTGAAGCTAAATTAATGCATATAGATATTGATGCTATTGGTAACAGCTTAAGTTGCCTGAGACTGTCCATCTTTCAGATGAGATGTTAAACTGAGCCCCTGTCTGCTCCCTCAGATGGACGTAAAGGATTCCATGGCACTATTCAAAGAAGAGCAGGGGAGTTCTCCCCAGTGTTCATATCACTAAATCAGATTATCTGGTCATTATCACATTGCTGTTTTTTAAATTTAAATTCAGTTAATTAAATAAATCTGAAATAATAAAGCTAGTATCAGTAATGGTGACCATGAAACTATCGGATTGTCGTAAAAACCCACCTGGTTCACGAATGTCCTTTAGGGAAGGAAATCTGCTGTCCTTACCTGGTCTGGCCCATATGTGACTCCAGACCTGCAGCAACGTGGTTGACTCTTAACTGCCCTCTGAAATGGGGACCTCAGCTGCAACACAGGTCTACATGCATGCTATAGACAGAGCTAAGTGATCCCACAATCAACTGATCAGATCAAAGCTCTGCAGTCCTGCCACATCCAGTCGTGAATTGTGGTGGACAATTAAACAACTAATGGGAGGAGGAGGCTCCATGAACATCCCCATTCTCTATGAAGACGGAGCCCAGCACAAGGGTGCAAAAGACAAGGCTGAAGCATTTGCAACCATCTTCAGCCAGAAGTGCCAAGTGGATGATCCATATCGGCCTCTTCCTGAGGTCCCCACCATCACAGAAGCCAATCTTCAGCGAATTCAATTCACTCCACGTGATAGCAAGAAAAAGCTGAGTGCACTGAATACAGCAAAGGCTATGGGCCCTGACCAGATCCCAGCTGTCATACTGAAGACTTGTGCTCCAGAACTAGCTGCGCCTCTAGCCAAGCTGTTCCAGTACAGCTAAAGCACTGCCCAGGTATGTCCTGTCTGCAAAAAACAGGACAAATCCAATCCAGCCAATTACCACCCCATTAGCCTACTCTCAAAGTGATGGAAGGTGTTGTCGACAGTGCTATCAAGTGGCACTTACTCACTAATTACCTGCTCACCGATGCTCAGTTTGGGTTCCGCCAGGACCACTCGGCTCTAGACCTCATTACAGCCTTGGTCCAAACATGTACAAAAGAGCTGAATTCCAGAGGTGAGGTGAGAGTGACTGCCCTTGACATCAAGGCAGCATTTGACTGAGTATGGCATCAGGGAGCCCTAGTAAAATTGAAGTCAATGGGAATCTGGGGGAAAACTCTCCACTGGCTAGAGTCATACCTAGCACAAAAGAAGATGGTTGTAGTTGTTGGAGGTCAATCATCTCAGCCCCAGGACATCACTGCAGGACTTCCTCCGGCCAGTGTCCTAGGCCCAACCATCTTCAGCTGCTTCATGAATGACCGTCCCTCCATCATAAAGTCAGAAGTGAGGATGTTCGCTGATGATTGCACACTGTTCCGTTCCATTTGCAGCTCAGATAATGAAGCAGTTGACGCCTGGATGCAGCAAGACCTGGATGACATTCAGGCTTGGGCTGACTAGTGGCAAGTAACATTTGTGCCACAAAAGTGCCAGGCAATGACTATCTTCAACAAGCGAGAGCCTAACCACCGCCCCTTGATATTCAATGGCATTACCATCGCCAAATCCCTCACTATCAACATCCTGGTGGTCACCATTGACCAGAAACTTAACTGAACCAACCACATAAATACTGTGGCTACAAGAGCAGGTCAGAGGCTAGGTATTCAGTGGCGAGTGTCTCCCCTCCTGACTCCCCAAAGCCTTTCTACCATCTACAAGGTACAAGTCAGGAGTGTGATGGAACATTCTCCACTTGCCTGGATGAGTGCAACTCCAACAACACTCGAGAAGCTCGACACCATCCAGGACAAAGCAGTCTGCTTGATTGGCACCCCATCCATCACCTTAAGCATTCACTCCCTGCACCACCGGTGTACCATTTACAAGATGCACTGCAGCAACTCGCCAAGGCTTCTCGGCAGCACCTCCCAAACCCACGACCTCAACCACCTAGAAGAACAAGGGCAGCAGGTGCATGGGAACACCATCACCTGCAAGTTCCCTTCCAAGTTACACACCATCCTGACATAGAAATATATCGCCGTTCCTTCATCGTCGCTGGGTCAAAATCCTGGAACTCCCTCCCTAACAGCACTGTGGGAGTACCTTCACCACAAGGAATGCAATGGTTTAAGGCGGCGGCTCACCACCACCTTCTCTAGGGCAATTCGGGATGGGCAATAAATGCTGGCCTTGCCAGTGACACCCACATCCCAGGAATGAATTAAAAAAAAGTCCTTTCTCTCTTTTACAGCACGCATCTTTTGTATTATTCATTCTCTGTCTATAGGGTCACTGGCAGGGACGCCATTTATTGCCTATCCCTTGTTGCCCATGAGAAGGTGGGGTGGTGAGCCGCCAGCTTGTGTTGTTTGGACTCCCATAATGCTATTATGTAAGTGAGTTCCAGGATTTTGACCCAGTGATTATAAAAGAACCGTGAGATATGCCCAATTCAGGATGGTGTGTGACTTGGACAACTTGGAAGATGATGGTTTTGCCATGCACCTCCTGCCCATCTTCTAGGTCATGGAGGCCACCAGTTTGGGAGGTGTTGCTGAAGAAGCCATGGCACTGGCTGCAGTGCATCCTGTAGAGAGTACAAACTGCTGCCATGGTAAGCCAGTGGTGGAGGGAGTGGATATTTAAGCTGGTAGATGGAGTGCCAAACAAGCAGACATGCTTCGTTCTGGATGGTGTCTAGCTACTTGAGTGTTGCAGATGCACACATCATGGCAAGTGTATTCCATCATACTTCTGACTTCCATCTTATAAATGGTGGAGAGGCTTTGGGAAGTTAGTTGGTGAGCCACTCACCACAGAATACGCAGCCTCTGACCTGCTCTAGTAGCCACGGCATTTATGTGGATGGTCCAGTTGAGTTTCTGGTCATTGGTGACTCCTAGGATTTTAATGGTGTGAATTTGGCGATAGCAATACCATTGAATATCAAGGGTAGGTGGTTAGGCTCTCTTGTTGGAGATGGTCATTGCCTGGTATTTGCATAGTGCAAATGTTACTTGCACATGCCTGGATGTTATCCAGGTCTCGCTGCATGTGGGCATGGACTACTTCATTATCTGAGGAATTCAAAATGAAGCTGAAGACTGCAATCTGCAAACAGCCCCATTCTGATCCTATGGTGGAAGGAAAATCATATATGAAGAGGTTGAAGATAATTGGGCCTAAGATGTAACCTTGAGAAACTCCTGCAGTGCTGTCCTGGGGCGAAGATGTTTAGCCTCCAACAATCGCAATCATATTTCTTTGTGCCAGATGTGACACCAACCACTGGAGAATTTTCCCCTGATCCCCATTGACTTCAGTATTACTAGGGCTCCTTAGTGCCACACTCAGTGTGTTTTGATGTTACTGCAGTAATTGCCGCCTCACCTTTGGAATTCAATTCCTGTGTCCATGTTTGGACCAAGGCTGTAATGAGTTCTGGAGATGAGTTGCACTGGCAGAACCCAAAATCAACATCGGTGAGCAGTTTATTAGTGAGTAAGTGCTGCTTGATATCACTGATGGTTCCTTCCATCATTCTGCTGATGATTGAAAGCAGGCTGATGGGTTGGTAATTGACAAGGTTAGACTTGTCCTGTTTTTTCTGGACAGGACATACGTGGCAATTTTCCACATAGTCTGGTAGATTAGCGTTGAGGCTGTATTGGAATAGCTTGGTTAGAATCACAGTTAGTTCTGTAGCATAGGTCTTAATCACTGCAGCCAGGATGTTGTCGAGGCTCGTAGCCTTACTGTGTCCAGTGCATGCAGCCGTTTCTTCATGTCACGTGCAGTGAATCGAATTGGTTGGATTGGCATCCGTGATGGTGGGGGCCGAAAAGCATCATCCACTCGGCACTTCTGGCTGAAGATGGTTGCAAATGCTTCACCCTGCCCAAAATGGCTGGTGAAATGAGGGACTTCTAGTTAAGATTAAAGACTACTTTTGAGGGAAGTAATGCAGTCTTTTTATATAACCAAGTTTACAATGAAAATTAACACCTGTTGCACTTAAGTGGCTATATCATCAGTGCTACATACATATTATTTTATGTATATGTAAGGCTGTTTCTTTTCTCTCAAAAGGTTCATATTATTTAAGTGTCTCTACAGTCCAAAAGGAACTCCTTCCAGGTCTCTATATAGAACATTAAATTAAATTATCAGCATTGCAATATTATTTCCATGTATATCTTTACTTTTTGTAATCTTTTCTCTCTCAAACATTAATAACATAGTTTAATTAAGGTTTTTAATGTTTAAAAGAAAGTAATTTGAAAAGTTGTAAGTTCTTTATTCAGTTGACCAAGGAGATTATACACTGATTCATCAAAATAAGTGGAAAATTTATTATTCAGACAAGCCCTGTGATCATTGACTGGAGCCTGGATTAACCAGGTCAAGCAATTCACATCAAAGTGGAAAGCTTACAGTACCAATTTGAAATTATTTGAATTTGTGTACTGGAAAATAAAAACTGGAAATTTGATCAAATTGACTTCAATTTGGGTGAGAAGAAAAGATGGAAACACTCTCATAGTAAATAATGAGTGAACTATAGTATTATTCGAAATGTGTTAATGACAATAACAACTTGCATTTATATAGCCATTAACATGGGAAAATGTCCCAAGTGCTTCACAGGAGCGTAATGAGACAAAAATTGACACTGATCCAAAGAAGGAGATATTATGATGGGTGGCCAAAAGCTTGGTTGAAGAGGTAGGTTTTAAGGGGTGGTATTAAAGGAGGGGAGTGAGGTGGAGAGGTTTAGGGAGGGAATTCCAGAGCTTCGGGCCTACATAGCTGAAGGCATAGCTGCCAATGGTGGGGCAAAGGGAGTGGGCGATGCACAAGATGCCAGATTTGGAGGAACTTGGAGGGTTGTAGGGCTGGAGGAAGTTAGAGATAGGGAGAGGTGAGGCATTTTAAAATCAAGGTGTTGGTGGACTGTTGGTGTTGCTTTGAAAACCAGAAGGATTAGAGTTTAACTTTGCACAAATGTATCAGAATGTGATTTGCAATTTGTCTTTAGATGTTTCAATGTTCTAAACATAGGGAGTGGATTAGTAAATTTCAGCTTTTTTAGCCCCCCACCAAAAAGTATGATGGAGCATGTCTATTATATATGTTTAATACAGTATAAAAAAGATGAGTATTGAAGTAAGATTTCCGAACTATTGCTCAAAGACTGAGTACAAGCTGTACTTTTGATTTAAGCAGAAATTGGTATAGGGCAGGAAACCCTCCATTTGTTGGTCTAGGATACTGAATCTTCATCTAGCCAGTGTTAAAAATCACATAGTGGTAAAAATATTCAGTAAGATCTACACTTAAAGCTTTTTTGATAAGAGTATAACTCATGAATGCGAAATACTACATTACAATTGTGACCAGTAACAAAGGGCATAACTATAAAGAAAAGAAACACTGAATACTAAAAACAAGGCCACATAGGAAGGCGAGGAGATAAGATGCAGGAAAATAATTTGATCAAATGATACAAAACAATTAAAAAGATCATTGAAGAAAATAATAGTAAAGCATAAAACTGGGGCATGCAATGAATGTGGGTCAGACTTAGGGCTGCAACATTGTTGCCTGGATTCTCTAACCTGTATTCTGAGTGTGGTTCCCTGCTGGGAATATGGGATTACAGAATTACCCCTTAAAAGACCAAGTTAAACAACAGTTCCACTGTTGAAGCTTTTGTGCTCACCAACATTTGAAAGTTTTCTTGATTTATTATTTTTATTGAATTTTGCCCACAAGATATAATGGAATAGCTTTGACTGCAGTTTGAAGGCTATAAGTTGAACAAGGAGTTTAAATGAGATCTAGTGTGCGCAACCATGTTCACTACCTTTTCTTTGTCACATTTCTACATCTAGTGTAATGTATTGGAACACTATTATAATACAAAGGTGCAGTTAATATTTGTCGTAAAGAAATGGCAGTTTGATAGATTAATGTCCTCCAGTCTGTTTTTTATTTGCTTAAAGGTAAAGCCTTGCTGTGTGCCAAAGGAATTGCAATTATGTTTAACATCTATTCCCCCCCATCTGTTTTTAAATATATATTTTTAGTTGAAATATAAATACTAATGACCTGAAGACAGCAACTTCCTGCGAGGAATTATTGAGCCTTCTGAGTAAACTAAATATTAGTGGAGGTGGTCATTTAATTCAGGATACTTCAACAATCTTGCCATTTCCATCATTTGTGTGAATTAATTGTCTTAATACTGTTGGGCTCCTGGCCAGTTCCCCATGCGATGTCATTAGCACTTAACTTTTTCTTCTTTTTGGAATAGGTTTGATTAAAAGTTTGCTAAGTTGATTCTTGGAGGTATTAATTTAAAACTTAAAATGGTTTAATATTTGAAAACTTAAAAGGATCAAAATGTAATGCTTTAGTTGATAGAAATGCTTGAATTCCAGGAAAGTTAACTGTGAATGAGTATTATTTGAAGTAACGTGATGTAGATTTTAAAACAAAAAGTAGGTTAATTTGTTATAATTTTTATGTGCTCTGAAGTAGAGAAAACTCTAAGTTTCCAAAGTTGTATGCAGCCAGAGAGACACCATTAATCTTTTGCCCTCTTGCAGGAGAAAACAAGTTTGCCTTCCCTGGGGTCAGTTTCACTGAGAGTCTTTTTTATTTTTTAAATCCTCAATGATTTATATTGGTGTGTGCAAATTCTTCTGTTTTTACTATTGCATGTGTTGATGTTAATACCATTAAATTAATCGCACTTTTAGCCTCAAGAAGCAAAAGGGAATACCCAACTTTGCATGATGAAACACTTTTTACAAGAATGCAGTTTACCTTGTGATGAACTTCACTTGGCTTATCAGAAACACACTGAGTTGAAAAACATTAAGTGTGACTAGTATTATTTGTGTACCTTCATAATTTGTACACTACACAAAACAGGATTACAGTAAGCTTTTTAGTTACATATTTTTGAAGTAAAAATGTCAAACTCTCCTTTAGACTAGAGTATGGAATAGAAAAGCATGAAATTATAATTAATGTAGCCACATTGATCTAAAATACATTTGTCAGAAGCAATGAAATGTTTTCAATACATTGGTGTTAATTTTGGTGTCATAGCTGATGTATGATTACTGTAACAAGTAAATCATTGAGCATGAAACTTTGTAATGAAAATTATTTCCCACAGAAGAGCACCCTTGCTACCCCTAATGCATCAACAATCAAGGTCACTGAAAAGCAAGCTGACCTTAATAAACATGGCCTGTTGTGTAGCTGGATAATTTTTTGTGCTGTACAGATGGCACATGCAGAGGCTTTTTTTTTTCTTGAGGCGCCTTAGATTTATTTGGAAGTGGATTGAAATACAAATGCTAGGTCAGCATCTTGCTGAGCAACAATCTTTGGGAAAACAAGTAGTTTCATATTACTTGAACTATGTAAGGGTAATATTTCTAACTGAACCAGATGCAGAACTCCATCTCGGATGAATTAATGTTAATTCCTTCCTTATTATTCAACCCCCATGTACAAGTAGGATTTTGCTAACATCTTGCAGGGGAAATCACATTAATCATTGATTTCGTGAAGAAAATAATTTCCTGAGCTGTTAGTGATTTTTTCCCCCTACTCTCTGCTACATATAAGGCTTCATTCTGGGCCATTCACTTCTTTTCTCCCTTCATTGGCAGCAGATCTTTGTCATTGTGCCAGAAAAAGTATGACTTTGCCATTTATCAGTTTCTATTCAGAAAACAATGTTTACAACAATCACAGCTTTGTTGAAAAGTAAGAGCTTTTTTTTTAAGTTTATTGACTTTGAGCTTTGTAATTTCAGTTGAAAAGATCTTGTGCTATTCCTTAATAAAAAGAAACACTTGCATTTATATACGCCTTTCACAACCTCAGGACGTCTCAAAGCGTTTTACAGCCAATGAAGCACTGTTGAACAGTGTAGTAACTGTTGAAATGTCGGAAACGTGGTAGCCAATTTGCGCATAGCAAGCTCCCACAAACATCAATGTGATGATGAGCAGATAATCTGTTTTTAGTGATGATGATTGAGGGAAAAATATTGGCCAGAACACTGGGGATAATGCCCCTGCTCCTCTTCAAAATATTGCCATGGGAGCTTTTACATCCACCTGAGAGAGCAGACGGGGCCTCGGTTTAACATCTCATTCGAAAGACGGCATCTCTGACAGTGCAGCACTCCCTCAGTACTGCCCTTTAGTTTCGGCCTAGATTTTTGTGCTCAAATTTCTGGAGTGGGGCCCACAACCTTTTGATGAAGAGGCGAGAGCTACCAACTGAGCCATGGCTGACACTAATAGGAAAAGCGGTGGAGAATTGCCTGCATGGTGTCTGAATGCCTGGAAAATAGGTGCACTTATTTCTTAAATGATTGTTACACATTTCTGAGCAAGGTGATGCTAACCCTTTGAACATTTGTGTTCCTGTGCATGTAAGCTTTTATTTAAGCTAGTTATTGTTTTAGCCCCCATCTCAGTTAGCGAAATATGTGTGGTAGTGGCGCGTGAAAGAATTTCTCAAACTCCATATTTTGTTTTTGTCTAAGATTTTTAAAATTCTATTTGTCTCATGAAGTTGTGGTGCTCATGCTTTATCTGTGCTTCCTTAAATGAACAAAATAAGAGTTTACAGTATCATTTGTTTATCATACTAATTTGCTGTTTATTTTGATAGGCTGAAGCAGCATTGTCAGTTATTTGATTATTTTGGAGATAGAAATGAGAATGTTGGGTATTGAAGAGTCTTTCTTCAGTTATTTCCTGGCAGGGCAATACCAATAAGAGAATATTGGAGCTTACTCTATTGGTGCGGTGATCATTTTTTGGGTGATTACGTGGAAGTTTCCTGTCTACAATTGACCTTGGTAGTCCCAACCTAGGGAACAGTAAAATCATCCAGGGTACCTGCTTGTTTCATATCCAGTGACACCCACTGGAAAGTGCACTTATATGGACATCAGGTGAGGAAAGGATCATTCTCCGATGTGATGCCCCCAACAATGAATAGCCTATCTACGTTTCCTATCAAGACTCCTTAAAGGAGAATGGCCACTTAAGCGATGTCTGAAATTATACCCAACAAGAAGCCGTATCTTCAGGAGAGGCAAGGAGAAAAGGGAAGAAATTTTGCCAAAAGAAATTACACAATTTTTAAGCTTTTTCTTTATTTTTATCTAGATTGTACATACACACATACTGGTTATAGGTTATATTAATTATTTCTTTATAATAAGCTTCAAATTATTTCTCAATAAACAGTTTACATTTATATAGTGCTCTTCACGTGCAGGAAAACTTCAGATTGCTTGCCTGCAGTCATGATGTCAGAATTATTCATTTTATGTGAACATCATTGAGCATCAAGGACATGGAGTAATGTAACTACAAAAAAGTAGAATGAAATACACCACGTAAAATTTAAACCGTATATGCTATAAATAGCAGTTGATTCCAGGGAATAATTTCAAGAGTTCAGATGAGGGTTATAAAGTCATTGAGCTTCTCTTTTGCTGTTCATGACATCATCTGAGCTTCTTGATTAGATTACTGGCTTGTAATCACTCCCAGGTATCCATTATTCTCTATTTAACTGCAGTAACCCATGTACTGGCAGTTTTTATCTAAATCAGCATTGGTACACAGAGATTACTGGTTGGTTGTGAATTTTAGAAACTAATAATAACCCTTCAAGTACAGAAATGGCTAGGTTTCAATTTGCAAAAATATGCACAACTTACCTATTCACCATAAACTGTAAAAGTAATTGCCAGTTCATTTATGTGAATGGCTAGTGTTGAATAAAGCTGGAGGAATTTAGAACAGTTAAATATTAGTTTACCTCTAAATTGGTGGATAAATAAATTGCTATATTTTTGCTCAGTGTCACTTGCAAAAAACCTGTATAATTGCTGAAAAGATTCTGTAGTTCCAGAGTAGGTTTATGTAGAAGTGCTTAATTTGGTTTGCTAAACATTTTTATATAGGAAAATGATATAAAGTACAGTACAATATATTTCTGCTGAGCCCTATGATTAACTGCATTCAAACTTTTTCTGCAATTTTGTGTACATTGAGTTGAGTAATGTTGCTGGGAAATGGAATATATTTCTACTTTGTGTACTTAGTGTCTGCTTGGATACTTCCTGTAATGCGTTATTACATCTAAACTTTCCAAAAAACTGCCTTATCCTGCATTAAAAAGAGTATCTGCATTGTACCACTATGACTCTTCCTATTACTGACATTATTTGCTTATCTCCTCTCCTGAAGATGAAGATTAGGAACCCTCTGATAATTTGCCCACGTGACTATTTTTCAGAACTAAACCTGGAGGGTGAATGTCAGCAGGCTATACACCTGTATAGGCTATTCGAGCAAGTCTGGTCCTGTTCTCACCTGGCATTCACACAAATGCCAAAGATCTGTAAGGAGCTTTTTGGAAACAGTTGGATTTTTGTTTTCTTTCTCCCTTAAGATCAACGAACTCATCACAGAACAGGAATTGAACCTGAGATATTCCTGGACAGAATGGCTTAGCACAATACCATGTGGGCCACTACAGAGATATGGGGCGATGACCTTTCTGTGTTAGGTGGCAAATTACAAGCAGTTTCATTCTGTGGATTGGTACTTTCTATGAACTTTGCTCAGACTGTCTGGGTCATTTAACTAAGGACCATACAGCTGGCAGAGAGAAAAGAATTTAATTCTATCAGTCTGGCTTCATTCGACCTCTGGTGTCAGATGTGAAATCACAGTGGGCTTCATTCAGTGTGCCATTCTGTCCCTAGTAATGAGCTTATTTCAATATATGAAACATTTTAGACATCCTGCATACATAAAGGTCCAGAATTTGCTGGGAAAATAACAGTGAGTTTAATGCGCACGCTGTTTGTAGTGTGTAAATAACCCAGAAATTTATGGTGAGCAAGAGATACGCCATGAGTTGTGAATTGCCACAAATTGCTGGGTGATTTGTACCAGTATGCCATTAGCCTCACAAAAATGGCAGCTCGCCATTGGCCTCCCCATGAGTTTCAAGAAATTGCTGCATTTGTGCTGTTAAAAAGAATTAAACTCTATGCAGAATGTTAGGGCTGGTACTTAATGATGTAAGGACCCTGTTAATGAGATTTATGTTCCTGCAATGCCAGTCAACCCCTCTGACCCAGAAGGGGAACAATTGAAACTGTGGAATCTCATTCCTGCGGCAGTAAATTGTTTAGAGATTTTTAAATTTTGAAACTTTTTTCTTACTTTTCCTTTCTGTCTGTCTTTTTTTCTCTTTCTCTTAAACCAATCTTTCTTTCCCTCTCTTTATTTCTCTTTCTAATTCCCTTATTCCCTTCTCTGTCGTTCCTCTGATTTTTTTCCCCTCAATCCTTAAATCACAATGGTTAAGGAGATAGACTGTGGCCACGTCATTCACCAAGGTCCCAGATACCCTGTTGACCTTGTTTGTCAGCTTGCACTTCCAGCAATTTACGGCGCAAACATTTTTCGAGCTGAAGTGTCAGGCAAAAAGTCCAACTAACTCGGCACATCGCAATATGTCCTGCTCCAGCAAATTCTGGGTCAGTATGTTCTTTTAAGATACTGGAAATACTGTGGTAAAAGTTTAGAGCAAAAACTAAGTGAGGTTCAAAACTTTTTCTCTTCTGACATGTTTACACATGCTAAATACGTGCATAATGAGGGAAGAAAGAACTTTTATTTCTATAGCGCCTTTCACATCCTCAGACCATTCCGAAGCTCTTTACAGCCAATAAATTAATTTTGAAGTGCAGTCATTGTTGTAGTGAAATGTGACAGCAAAGTCCCACAAACAGCAATGAGATAAATGTCCAGATAATCTGTTTTTGTGGTGTTGGTTGAAGGATAGATGTTATAACGCCAGGGCAATGGATGAACTCCCCTGTTCTTAAAATAGTTGCATGGGATCTTTTGCGTCCACCTTGAGCAGGTAGACAGGGCCTTGGTTTAATGTCTCATCCAAAAGAGCCACCTGTGAAAGTGCAGGACTCCATCGAAACTGCACTGAAGTGTCAGCTTGGTTTATATGCTCAAGTGTCTGAGTGGTGCTTAAATCCTGACTCCGATGTGAGAGTGCTGTCACTGAACCAAGGAAGTTATGAGTTTAGAAGAAGCAGAACTGAAGTGTCTGTGGAAAAGACTAATGCTAGACATTTGATTGATTTGTATAAAAATATTATGCAGTCTAATAGTTTTCATGTATAAATGCCAAAAATCACCTACCAAATTATTGCACCAATCCTCTGAAAGGTGGAGGCTGATATGTGAAAGTACTTTATTCATTATCATCTATCTTATGGTAAACATAGAAACATAGAAGATAGGAGCAAGAGTAGGCCATTCGGCCCCTCGAGCCTGCTCCGCCATTCAATGAGGTCATGGCTGATCATCCAAATTCAGTACCCTGTCCCTTCTTTCTCCCCATATCCCTTGATCCCTTTAGCCTTAAGAAATATATCCAACTCTTTCTTGAATATATTTAATGACTTGGCCTCAACTGCCTTCTGTGGTAGAGAATTCCACAGGTTCACCACTCTCTGGGTGAAGAAATTCCTCCTCATCTCAGTCCTAAATGGCTTACCCCTTATCTTTAGACTGTGGCCCCTGGTTCTGGACTCCCCTGCCATCAGGAACATCCTTCCTGCATCTAATCTGTCTAGTCCTGTTAGAATTTTATAAGTATCAATGAGATCCCCTCTCATTCTTCTAAACTCTAGCGAATATAAGCCTAATCGACCCAATCTCTCTCCATACGTCATTCCTGCCATCCCAGGTATCAGCCTGGTGAATCTTCGCTGCACTCCCTCCATGGCAAGGACATCCTTCCTCAGATAAGGCGACCAAAACTGCACACAATACTCAAGGTGTGGTCTCACCAAGGCCCTGTACAATTGCAGCAAGACATCCTTGCTCCTGTACTTGAATCCTCTCGCTATAAAGGCCAACCTACCATTTGCCTTCTTAACCGCCTGCTGCACCTGCATGCTTACCTTCAGCGACTGGTGCACAAGGGCACCCAGGTCTCAATACACTTCCCCTTCTCCCAATCCATTGCTGTTCAGATAATAATCTGCCTTCCTGTTTTTGCCACCGACGTGGATAACCTCACATTTATCCACATTGGGCAGATGCATGGCAAATGCAGTATAATCACCAAACCTGTCTAAATCATACTGGAGTTTCTCGGCATCCTCCTCCCAGCACACACGCCCACCCAGCTTTGTGTCGTCTGCAAACTTGGAGATATTACATCTAGTTCCCTCGTCTAGATCATTAATATATATTGTGAATAGTTGGGGTCCTAGGACCGATCCCTGCGGTACCCCACTAGTCACTGCCTGCCACTCGGAAAAAGACCCATTTATTCCAACTCTTTGCTTCCTGTCTGCCAACCAGTTCTCTATCCAAGTCAGTACCTTGCCCCCAATCCCATGTGCCTTAACTTTACACGCTAATCTCTTATACAGGACCTTATCGAAAGCCTTCTGAAAGTCCAAATACACCACATCCACTGGTTCTCCCTTATCTATTCTACCAGTTACATCCTCAGAAAATTCCAGTAGATTCCAGTCAAGCACGATTTACCTTTTTGTAAATCCATGTTGACTTTGTCCGATCCTGTCACTGTTTTCCAAGTGCTCTGCTATTACATCTTTTATAATGGACTCTAGCATTTTCCCCACTACCGATGTCAGGCTTACCAGCCTATAATTCCCCGTTTTCCCTCTACCACCTTTTTTGAACAGTGGGGTAACATTAGCTACCCTCCAATCCATGGGAACTGTTCCAGCGTCTATAGAATTTTGGAAGATGACCAGCAATGCATCTACTATTTCTAGGGCCACCTCCTTAAGTACTCTTGGATGTAGATTATCAGGCCCTGGGGATTTATCGGCCTTCAATCCCGTCAATTTCCCTAACACCATTTCCCTACAAATACTGATTTCATTCAGTTACTCCCTCTCATTAGACCCTATGTTCCCCGACATCTCTGGGAGGTTATTTGTGTCCTCCTTTGTGAAGACAGAACCAAAGTATGTATTTAATTGGTCTGCCATTTCTTTGTTCCCCATTATAAATTCTCCTGATGCTGACTGCAAGGGACCTATGCTTGACTTCACCAATCTTTTTCTCTTCATATATCTATAAAAGCTTTTACAGTCAGTTTTTATGTTCCCTGCAAGCTTACTCTCCTACTCTATTTCCCCCCTCTTAATTAATCCCTTTGTCCTCCTTTGCTGAATCCTAAACTGCTCCCAATCCTCAGGTTTACTGCTTTTTCTGGCCAATTTATATGTCCTCTCCTTGGATCTTATGCTATCCCTAATTTCCCTTGTTAGTCACGGTTGAGCCACCTTTTTTGTTTTATTTGTATGCCAAACAGGGATGAACAAATTCTGTAGTTCATCCATGTGATCTTTGAATGTTTGCCATTGCCTATCCACCGTCAACCCTTTGAGTAACATTCCCCAATCAATCCTACCCAACTCGCGCCTCATACCATCGTAGTTTCCTTTATTTAAATTCAGGACCCTCGTCCCTGAGTCAACTACTTCACTCTCCATCTTAATGAAGAATTCGATCATATTATGATCGCTCCGCCCCAAGGGGCCTTGCACAACAAGATTGCTAATTAATCCTTTCTCATTACATAATACCCTGTTTAAGATGGCCTGATCTCTAGTTGGTTCCTCGACATATTGGTAGGCCCACAAGTGAGCAGTATACTAAGAGGAATGCATTTTCTGAAACATTTACTTCAGAACGATAGCCTATTTTGTTTAGTTGTTAGGTCTACTAATTTCCAAACACTTAACAGAAATTTGTGAAAAGTTGCAAATTATAGATTTGGATAGCAATTCCCCTTTGAACTACTCTTTAAGTGAAACTCTGCTAGTTAGGAGCAATAGCAAACTTGGAGCCAGCCAAGAATCTGTACACAATCTGCCATGTACAGATTGTACTGTACATGTTGAAAGACATTGGCCTGTCAAAATAATGGTGAGGCGGATTGCACTCGCCGTTCTTTATTTGCAAATGGCACAGCAACTTCTGGCGAGGGGCAGATGCGCGGTTAAACTCAAATATCCAAAAATTGCTGTCCGAGTTGCACCACTCCGCTATTAACTTGACGAAAATGGCATCTTACTGTTTGGCTCACAATTGAAATGCATTGAATGGCAAGGAGTTGCTGTTTTTGTGTGGTAGATACAAACCAAACTCGCCACAAAGTTAAACCTTGTCCATTCCAGTCTAAGTATTTTAACAACATGATAAGTGTTAATTACTGCCAAACAACCTCTCTGGCACTGAAAATTCACTCTTTCGAGTCTGGAGCCACATTCCTTCAGGTTCTAATTGTTGGAGATTTAAAAAATTAAAAAAAAATTTTTTTTACTTTTCCTTTTTCTTTTTTTCTCTCAATTCAGTCTTTCCTTTTTATTTCTCTTTCTGTAACTGATTTGACATTGAATTCACCCTTTCTAATTTACACATCCTTCTTAGTCCCTGTGTTGTGAATCTCTCAATCCTTCAGTCTGATTGGTTAAGGAGATACACAGTTGTTTGCCTGTTCACTTGGGTCCCAGATGCCTGATTTCCCTTGGTGTGCTGTTATCAGCTGCACTTTCAACAACTTGCCATGCAAAAAATGTAAAACCTAAACGTGCACGGGCAAGTCTAATTAACGGTGGATGCTGTTAGATGTGCTGCTACAGCTAAATTCGGCCCATTATAGTTTGACCTAACTAGGATCAGCTGTTTTTCTTCGTTTTTAAAAATAACTGAAGTTTCTGGTTACATATTCACTGTTCCCATTTCAAAAGTTTTTAGTCCAAGGATATAAGTAAAAATTACCTTCAGATATTGTAATACAGAATTTACTTCCTTCATGCAATAATATTCTTCAGTCATGTGCTTTTATTCACTTCTGCAACCTTCTTTGGGTAAATACTTTGACTACAATTGAAGGCTTAAGTAGTAATGGGTTAGGCTTTCCTCATCCCCCCTGTCAACTCTTTGGCGGATCTGGGGCAGGTGGGCATGAAAAGCAACTCTGTGAAATCCTTGCTGTTTTCTATGGGCTGATTCTGGTAACAGAAACTGCCTGCCCGTAAGACATGAAAATAAGGAATGTCCACAAGTAACATTTCTAAGAAGAAGGAATTCTATTAAATTTCTCTGACTCATGAATCAAATAAAACTTCAGGAAATAAATCTAATATTATAATCTGCGTTAATCAACATTTCACTATTTCCTGTAGAACTGGAATCGTGTTTCTGCATCCATACTTAGCATTACAACTTTCTGTTCCCATCAGCCAATATTAATGTCATAAGGGAATTTCTTTATACACTAAACATTTTCTAATTACAATTAAAATGGGGCAGACTCTTGAACAAGTATATATGGTTCAGGGAAGTATGCTGAACTATTGATAGACAATTCCATATCCATACTTGTATGTATGCATATATGGAAAAATGTAAAGCAGCTTAAATGTGAACAGTTGAGCTTTTTTATAAAATGAGCTAATTACATTTGGACTGCCTGTCTGTAAGATTTGAATCACGGTTTTAATTGACTATTTGAGCTCGGGTATACCCAAAGTTTAGCAATGTTCTTTTTGGCTACTTAATGGAATAAGAATATAAAAAGGCATGGAGCAAGATTTGTTCATTCGTCCCATGAAAGTTAGTTCCTCATTCCAAGTATGAACTACCTCTTATGGACTCTACCTCAACCATTTCACCTGAAGTAAAGTTCTAGATAATAGCATTAGACTGGTGCTGACTATAGATCACGGAGAATATTACATTGAATTTCATACATTATTTGGGGAGGACAACAGGGTGCACATTCGGCCCTATTGTGCTGTGTTTTTAGGTCAATAGCTTAGGTTCTCATTATGTCATTCACATTTAGAAAAAAACAAGACAGTTACATTTTTTATGTATATCATGGTAGATGCTGATTTTGAATGATTGATACTATTATGCTGCAATGTTTAGTATTGTACATGCAATATTAGATAGCTTTTTATCTAGGTTTTACATCAACCTTTTTAAGAATATTATCTTTGTCCTATGCTTTATGTATGTTTTCCAGTTTCTTTCTAAAAAGAAAAACACTTCAAAAGGAAAAAGCTCTCTTTGTTTCTGTCATAATGTGACACAAATCCTGCAATGAATGGCATTTAAAACTGACTGCCCCTGTCTCAGGTTGTTATTGTTAAAGTGCATTTGTCTCTTCATGACATTGCTCTCAAAATCTGAATGGAAGAATTGAAAGAAAATTCATTCTGGTTTAATTTGCTTTAAATTGAGTAGCTAAATTTCAGTGGGAGAAGGTGATGTTCTGTATATTTATATGTATGTGATATTAACTTGGAATTAACGGAAGGTTATTCTACCAAATTCACCAAATATATTTATAAGGCTTAATTCTGCAATTAAGTTTCATGACAAACTTAATCATTTAAACACGTTGGTCTTCAAAAATCACATTTTTGAATGCACATCATTTACAATATGTCAAGGTCAAATCCACTATTTAGGTTACAGGTTATACCAACCTACATCTGACACAACCAGTCCTTTCGATGAGGTGCACTTTACAGCCTTCTGGACTCAACATAGAGTTCAACAATTTCAGATCATAACCTTGGCCCCTATCATATATATATTTTTTATCCACACTTTTTGTTTGTGCCTTTTTTTTCCCTCCCACGTGGCAGCTGTCTTTCATTCTGCCAGCGCAATTCACACTTCATCTAGAGCCATCCTTTGTTTCTTAACCTGTCCCATTACCACCTCCTCTTGCCTTGAATATCTCTTAATGCCTCTTTACTTCTCCTGACTTCCATCCTATCACAGGCCTTCCCTTTTGTTCTTTCATCCCCTCCCCCATTTTCCAGCCCCTAAACTTGCTTCAAAATCTGTTCCATTTCCTGCTTTTTTCCAGTTTTGACGAAAGGTCTTCGACCTGAAACGTTAACTCTGTTTCTCTCTCCATGGATGCTGCCTGGCCTGCTGAGTTTTTCCAGCATTTTCTGTTGTTATTTCAGATTTCCAGCATCCACAGTATTTTGCTATTGTATTAGTCCTTTGTAATTGTTGGCCAGGAACTTCATTTATACACATGCACAGTTCAGGATCTCTATCTATTTTTTCATTGTCCCTATTTTCAGTGAGTATTGTTCATTAATATTAAATTGAAGCGAATAAATGCTTTTATGGGGGGGATATTGAAGCTTTAAGCAGTCATTGGAATTTTACAATGCATCTTAATTTTCATCATGTTTGGTGGGACATATGTAGGATTCTTTCAAATTCTTCAGTGCTGAATTTTCTGAATGTAATGGGTTTAACAGTATTCTGGTTTACACAGATTTAAGGTCTGAATTGTTAGAATTTGAGGTGCTGCTTGAGCCCAGAAAGATGTATAGACTTGTCTGATATCAAACTTAATGGCCCGGAATTTGCGGTCTCGCCGCTGGCCCTGAAGTAATCTTCGCACAAAGATCTCGCGATGTCTGAGTCGAGAAGTTTGGATTTTCCAACACGTAATTCAAATCAACGTAGTATAGTGGGAGTCCCATAGTGGGAGCTGCTGTGATGTCAACAAGCTGTCTAAGTAGCCAATCAAAGCACGCAATTCTCACAGTGATAAGCTCTTAAAATTCTAACTTTTTAAAAATGTTAGAGAGAGAAAAACAAAGATTGGGGCTCTCGCATGGGGAAAAGGAAAACCTGAAATAAAGATGAACAAACTTTAAAAATATATATATTAAAGTTACTTAATTTTAAATTTTATTAAAAGGGATAAATTTGACTACATAAAATTTAAATTAGTTTCTCAGGGCTATAACCTTTGTTTAGCAGTCAATGTGCTGCTAAAACCCCAGTTATACCTAATTCCTCTGGGTCTAACTTTTAATGGAGTATTTAACTGCGTAATTACTACAAAAGAGACAAAGTTTTCATCTGTTTCCATGATTTGAGTGATTTCACTGATTGCCAGCTCTGTGGGAGAAGGGGGAGGGAAGAGTGGGGGAGCACAGGGCAGCCTGTGGAGGAGCAGTGAATGACAGACCGCAACTTCAGGATTTCTGCATTAGGTTGCGCATGTGCTAAATCCTGAAGTTACGATCAGTTTCAAAGACAAAATGACGGCGAGTGCTGCCAGTTCACAGTCATCAGGACCGCAAATTCTGGGCCATTATAATGGGTATTGTATTTCTAAATCTATAACTAATTATTGCATTTAGTGCATGTCCATTGTGCCACCCCTTGCTAAAGCAACCCTTTGAAAACAGCTGGAACAGACAGAATGCGTCGAATGGTGGCCTCCTGTAACCTACTTGTATGTTTCTGTGGTACCTGAAAATGTGGCCTCTGGTGGTGCAACTCACAAATGCCACACTTCCTGGTGTGAGTACATGTATCTCAGTGTCGTATGTGTTTGGGCAAAAATTTGTGATTATCTGAAGAGTGTTGCAAATTCCTGGAAAGCATGCTTTTCTGGGAATCTAAGCTCAATTTGAAATACTTCCTTGAAGCTTCAGTTATTGAGTTGGACTTTGTTGTCTGTTCCTTTTTCCACTGTTGCCTTTGTTCTTCCTCATTGGCTGCACCGAGGCAGTAGAGAGGTTGAGAAAGGTGATGGAGAGATAGAGCTTGGTATCATCAGTATACGTGTAGAAGCTGACACCATGTTTTTGGTATAATGCAGCATGTAGTTGAGGAAGAAGAGGGGGCCAAGGATAGGCCAAAATTAGGACACATGGTATTGGGGGTAATATATTAGCATAGATTGAGGATTAGTTGATGGACAGAAAACAGAGAGTAGGAATAAACGGGACTTTTTCCGGTTGGTAGGCTATAACTAGCGGGGTACCACAAGGATCAGTGCTTGGGCCTCAGCTATTTATAATCTATATTAATGATTTAGAGGAAGGGACTGAGTGTAATCTATCCAAGTTTGCTGATGATACAAAGTTAGGTGAGAAAGTAAGCTGTGAGGAGGATGCAAAGAGGCTTCAGAGAGATATAGACAGGTTGACTGGGCAAAAACATGGCATATGGAATACAATGCGGGGAAGTGTGAAGTTATCCACTTTGGTAGGAAAAACAAAAAAGCAGAATATTTTTTGAATGGTGAGAGACTGGGAAATGTTTGCACTCAGAGGGATCTGGGTGTCCTTGTACATGAATCACAAAGTTAACATGCAGGTACAGCAAGCAATTAGGAAAGCAAATGGTATGTTAGCATTTGTTAACAAAGGGATTAGAGTATAAGAGTAAAGAAGTCTTAATACAATTATACAGGGCATTGGTGAGGCCACACCTGGAGTACTGTGTACAGTTCTGGTCTCCTTACCTAAGGAAGGATATACTCGCCTTAGAGGTGGTGCGGCGAAGGTTCATTAGACTGGTTTCTGGGATGAGGAGATTGCCCTGTGAGGAGAGATGGAGTAGACTAGGCCTATATTCCTTAGAGTTTAGAAGAATGAGAGGTGATCTAATTGAAACATATAAAATTCTTAAGGAGCTTGACAGGGTTAATGCTGGAAAATGTTTCCCCTGGCTGGGGAGTCTAGAACATGAGGTCACAGTCACAAAATAAGGGGTAGGCCATTTAGGACTGAGATGAAGAGAAATGTCTTCACTCAAAGGATTGTGAATCTTTGGAATTCTCTACCCCAGAGAGCTGTGTCCTCAGTCCAGTATATCCAAGACAGAGGTCAATAAGTTTTTGGGAACGAAGGGAATTAAGGGATATGGGGATGGTGCAGGAAGGTAGAGTTGAGGTAGAAGATCAGCCATGATCTTGATGAATGGCGAAGCAGGCTTGAAGGGCCAAATGGCCTGCTCCTGCTCCTATTTCTTGTGTTCTTATGATAGATCAGTGAGGGGGTGGGAAGAGAGGCCAATTCTGGAAATCCTCTGGCTACGATCAGATAGATAAGAGTATGTAAGGGAAATCCCACGGAGTTGGACAATGGAGAAGAGATGTTGGACGATGGTGTAGTTGACTATGTCAAAGGCTGCAGGAAAGTTAGGACGAGGAGGTATAATACACCACGGTAACAAGTTGCAGACAGTGTTGTTCAGTGATCCGAGGAACTCTGATTGTTAAGTGAGTTTAGTTGGGGCTGTTTCAGTGCTGTGGGAGGAGTGGAAACCTCATTGGAGAGATTCAAACATGAAGATGCTGGAAAGATGCGCAGGAATCTGGAGGGCAACAACACGTTCAAGGAGTTTGGAGAAGAAAGGGAGTTTGGGGATAGAGAGAATTTTCTTTTTCTTTTTGTGTTTGAGCAATACCATAGATGTTTCACATACATAATTTTGAGTATTCATTGTTATATATCAAATATTCAGAACTACTTGTCAGCTAATACCCAATAGTACTTACAAGTAGTAATCAGAGATGAAAATTTCTTTTCATTTTGTAATTGATATAAATCTTCATAGTTTCTAAAATTATTTTTCCATTGGCATTTCAGAAACATTTCAAACACTAAGTCACTACCTTTTATGAGTTTATTTAGTGGATTTTCAGGAAGATTGATGCATGCAGTTTATTTTGTTGAATGTTAAAAATGTATCTTATGTATTCTAATAGGCCCAACCTCCAAGTTTTGCAGTGTGTATAATATGCAGAATGCACCGTGGGTTCTCATATAATTTCAGATATTACATTTTTAAAGTCCATTTAGTCAAACAACCTTGGCTGGAGGGATTTATTGTAATTTGCAAAGAAATGTTTATTGTAGTGCCAGGTATACTTTATGAAAATTCTCATGCCAGATTTGTATACTTAAGATTGAAAGAATTTTAAGAGGATTTTGGCCAACAAATTAATTACATCCTAAAACCAGAGCCACACCCTCAACCACGGAATAAAGGGATGCGCATGACAGGGTAATTCATCTCCAACCGTGAAAACATCAGCTTTAAGCTATAGCTTATAGATGCGCTATGCTTGTTAGGGCCAGATCAGCAGTCCAGATGCCTGGGATGTAAACTCATGAAGAGAAGATTAATTTATCTGTCACCCGCATCTTTGACAGTTGTTGTAAATCTGATTTAGGTTGGAGTAGGAATTAGTGTTCAGATTTCAATTGGGTTGCTTAAATAAAAAATAATGCAAGACCTCTGTATCTTCTAGAAGTAAGTCAATATCCTAGACTGACGAATCTTGAACTGAGCATCTTTATAAAGGAGAATAACAGTGCTCAGTGATCATTTAGCATAATTATGATGGCCACGTTAAAGGCCTAGTTAATGAATAGTAGTAGTGTCAGAGAAGCCAGCTGCTCAGTGATTAATGGTAACAGGTGACCTGTAGAGGCAGGGTCCTGTGATCATCAGCATATAAACCATGCCATTCATTCCTTCAAACGGGTTAGAAGTTTTATAAAGTTTAAAGTACTGAATTTATAGTGAAGAGACACTGGATTGTGACACTTGCTGTTATATTGTGACTATTGATAAAGCACATTGGTGCCCCCTCTAATGTAGAAACTACATAAAACGCCGCAGAAGGCTTTGTTTGTAGCTCCCCAGGACAATGTTGTACCGAGAGATTAGTGTATTAAAATTCTCCTAACAATTATACTGTATTGTAATTTGTCATGTACCTCTTGAAGAAATTGCCTCATGAGTAAGAAGCACAATTCAATCCTTAATAAATAGATTTCCAGAGATCACATTTAGTTGTACGTGTGTATATCTGTGTGTGTGTATATGTGTGTATATATTAATATATATTATGTGAACACTATTTTATCTCTCATACACACAAAGTATATTCAATCCAGGAAGCAATTACATTTCTTGCATTTTTTATAATTCAGTTTTCTTACAAAGAAAAATGGAAAGCTGACTCGTTTTTGTTTCAAAATACATTAGGTGCTTATTTGGTTGTTGCTACTTCTATGAATAAACAGAAATCTGAATGTAACATTGTGTATTTGGATTTATTTTCTGATCTGATTCATTTTACTTTTTCTTGAGCCTTCAAATATTTAAGTATAGAATTTTAGTCAGCCTTAGCAGGATTATTAGCTGTATATGGGAGGTAGGGAAGGTACCATGTTTGCTCAGTCTTTTATTCAAATCTAGTTTTGCTAGAGCCAGTTTATGTGCATGTGTCAAATTTGTAGCAAAACTTGATGACTTCAGAGCACTGGCTTGCTTTTGATCAAGATTTACATGCAAATCGTTTTTGCCTTGAACTGTCAAATCTTGTTTCTGACACTTGGAAGAGGAGACAGGCTTTGGGCCTGGGGGTAGTGGTTAATGTTATTAATTAGTGTGTGGAAGAAAAATGATCCTGACAGAAGCCAGCCTAGTCCTAATAAATATGGTGACAAAACTTTTTTTTCTTGTCTGTCAGTTGTTGCAGCTGGTCATTAAATCTCCCTTTACTTAGGAGGAAATCAGATGATAATCCTCCCACAAAAAAAGAAAAGGGTTTGACATTGAAAGAACCTGGTGAATTTAAAGAAGGGGTCATGATTGTAGTGAGGGAATGGGTTTATGTAGTAAGCCATACACAAAAGATGCTGACAATCTCCGTTTTCATATGCTTTAAACAAGGGGCACTGGTTACGTTAAAGCATCGTCTCACTGCATGACTAAATCTATTGAAGAGTTAGAGAGAAGACAGCCTAAGGGTTTGAGTTAAAACTTGAATTTTCAACAGAAATGCATTTAGAAGCTAGAAAAAAGAAGTATTATACACAAATGTTAATAAAGACTGCTCATGTGAGCAAAACAAGCAAAGGGAGTATGAGATGAAGTTCAAGATCCAATTGAAATGTAAATGACACTTGGGACAACATAAGCATAAAAGTTGCCTTCCATGGTTTCTTCATGTAAAGCCTTTTTTCTTATTGTTACCGAACAGAAGACACTGCAAATTTGACAGGTCCAGAAGTCTGGGGCCAGTAAAATAATTGATAGCAGACTGCTTGCATCCAAGGTCCTTTGCAGTAATTGCAAGCAGAATCTGACTCTCTGATCTCACCAGTGGTATTCACCATGCCAAGAAGGGCCCAGCTTTGACAGATTGCTTTCCTGCAGTAATAACTTAGGCATGTTCTGTTCTCACACGAGGCCACACATCCCTCATGCTGTAGAAATGAATTAGTTGCTTTGCTTTTTTTTAAACAAAGTGGCACTGTTAAAATTATTAAAGAGCCCCTTCACCTTTTATATACAAATAGTCAGCGAAGAACAAGTAGGTGACCTTTGTGACAATATAATGTAATTTTTTTTGTGTTCACTGTCAGAACATATTGCATTAAAACCCAAGGATTATGGTTTTCAAGTTTTGTTGGTAAATGTTCCACATTTTGAACAAATCTGGAAAACAGGTCATATAGTTCATTGCACTTTTAAACAAAATCTTAAAATGTACCAAATTCTTTCCTAATAATTTGATTCTCTTTAAATTGATGCACAAATAAATAATCAGACCTCTTCAGAGGCACTTCAAGTCAATGAACTTTCAATTTAAGGTATAATGTCCCTAAAGCAGAATGATGTCTCAACCAGAACAGACTGTTCACTGAAAAACATAATGGTTGATTAACAACAGGGTATTACCTGGCATTACAGGAATTAATGTTATTTTATACATACATGTGATGTGCTGTGATTTAAACTTTTCAAAATATGGCATTTTATGCTGAAGATCAAGTCTGATGAGATTATATTCCATTAGCGAGTGGAATATTTTGTTTTTGGCCCAAAAAGATCCAAGACACTATATCTGCATGAAGCATTTGCAACAAAATAGATGAATTAATAGCACAGATAGAAATTAATAGGTTAGATCTAATAGCCATTATGGAGACGTGGTTGCAAAGTGACCAAGGTTGGGAACTAAATATTCCAGAATACTTAACTTTTAGAAGAGATAGGCAAAATGGAAAAAGAGGAGGGGTAGCCCTGATAACAAAGGATGGGATAAAGACAGTAGAGAGAAAGGTTCTTAGCTCCGAAAATCACGTAGTAAAATCAGTTTGGGTGGAGCTAAGAAACAGCAAGGGGCAGAAAACATTGGTGGGAGTTGTTTATAGGCCCTCAAACAGTCGTTGTAATGTAGGGCAGAGTATAAATCAGGAAATTAGAGGCACATTTAACAAGGGTAATACAGTAATCATGGGGGACTTTAATCTACATATAGACTGGGCAAACCAAATTTGCAGTAATAGCGTGGAGGACAAATTCATGGAATGTAAACAAGATAGTTTTCTAGATCAGTATGCTGAGGAATGAACTAGGGAACAGGCTATTTTAGATCTAGTGTTGTGCAATGAGAAAGGGTTAATTAATAACCTTGCAGTAAAGGGGCCTTTAGGGAAGAGTGATCTTAATATGAGAGAATTATATATTAAGTTCGAAAGTGATTTCGTTAAATCTGAAACTAGGGTCTTTAAATCTAAACAAAGCAAACTATGTAGGTATGAGGGGCGAGTTGGCTAAGGCAGGTTGGGAAACTACATTAAAAGGTCTGATGGTAGATGAGCAATGGCTAGCATTAAAAAAATTAATACATAATTTACAACAAATATACATTCCTTTAAGGCACAAAAACCTCAAAGGAAAAGTGGTACAAACATGGCTAACAAGAAGTTACAGATAATACTCAATCAAAGGAAGAGGCTTATAATATTGCCAAAAAGAGTAGTAAGCCTGAGGATTGGGAGGATTTTAGAATTCTGCAAAGGAGGACTAAGAAATTGATAAAGAAAGGGAAAATAGAATATGAGAGTAAACTAGCGAGAGACATAAAAACAGATTGTAAAAGCTTCTGTAGGTATGTAAAAAGGAAAAGATTACAAAAGTAAATGTGGGTCCCTTACAGGCTGAAACAAGAGAAATTATAAAGGGGAATAAGGAAATGGCAGAGAAATTAAACATACTTTGGGGGAATTTTGCCGGCACTCGGGGCAGCTTTGGAGGCGGGACCGATGGCAAAATTGCAAAGAACTCGCTGTCAAGCCGCCTCCAAGCAATCTTCCCGGGTGTTGGGTCCCCGATTTGCACATGGACCCGACACCTAGCGGCGGGAAGAGGATTATAAGCACTTAACTGGTTGTTAACAGGCAATTAACAGGCAGTTAAGAGGCTTTTTCCAATTTTGACAGGTCAACTGCGGGCTTCCTGACGTCTGGACACCATGCCAGGGTAAGTGTGGCGTGCTATGGGTCTACTCTGTAATGTTTCTTCATTGATGATAGCTGCAGAAGTGGTGTGAAGGATCCAATGGAACACTGGTGATTTTCAAAGGTAAGAAAATGTTGGGAAAATCATTTTTAATGTAATTAGACTTTTCTGTAGGTAACAAGTCTTGAAGTATGTGTAGTCCCACCTCATTGGGAGAACCTCTCTCACCAGTGACAGATCACTTCTGTAACCTCAAGGAAATTAGTATTAGTAAAAAAAAATAGCACTGGAGAAATTAATGGGACTGAAAGCCAAAAAATCCCCTGGACCTGATGGCCTACATCCTAGGGTTTTGAAAGAGGTGGCTATAGAGATGGTGGATGTATTGGTGGTTGTCATCTTCCAAAATTCCATAGATTCTCAACGGTTCCTGCAGATTGGAAGGTAGCAAATGTAACCCCACTATTTAAGAAACGAGGGAGAGAGAAAATGGGGAACTACAGACTAGTTAGCCTGACATCAGTAGTAGGGAAAATGCTAGAATCTATTATTAAGGACGTGGTAATAGGGCACTTAGAAAATAATAATAGGATTGGACAGAGTCATCACGGATTTATGAAAGGGAAATCATGTTTGATGAATCTGTTAAGAGTTTTCTGAGGTTGTAACTAGCACAATAGATAAGGGGGAACCAGTGGATGTTGTATATTTGGATTTTCAAAAGGAATTCGATAAGGTGCCACACAAGAGGTTATTAAACAAAATTAGGGCTCATGGAATTGGGGGTAATATACTAGCATGGATTGAGGATTGGTTGATGGACAGAAAACAGAGAATAGGAATAAATGGGTCATTTTCTGGTTGGCAGGCTGTAACTAGTGGGGTACCGCAAGGATCAGAGCTTGAGCCTCAGCTATTCACAATCTACATCAATGATTTGGATGAGGGGACCAAATGTAATACAGTATATCCAAGTTTGCTGATGAAACAATGCTCGGTGGGAAAGTCAGTTGTGAGGAGGATGCAAAGCGGCTTCAAGGGGATATAGACAGGCTAATTGAGTGGGCAAGAACATGACAAATGGAATATAATGTGGAGAAATGTGAAGTTATCCACTTTGGTATGAAAAATAGAAAAGCAGAGTTTTTTAAATGGTGAGAGATTTGTAAATGTTGGTGTCCAGAGGGACCTGGATGTCCTTGTATACGAATCACTAAGTTAACATGCAGGTACAGCAAGCAATTAAGAAAGCAAATGGTATGTTGGCCTTTATTACAAGAGGATTTGAGTATAAACGTGAAGACGTCTTACTGCAATTATAAAGGGCCTGGTGAGACCACATCTGGAGTATTGTGTACAGTTTTGGTCTCTTTCCCTAAGGAATGATATACTTGCCATAGAGGGAGTGCAATGAAGGTTCACCAGACTGATTCCTGGGATGGGGGGATTGTCCTATGAGGAGAGATTGAGTAGACTAGGCCTATATTCTCCAGAGTTTAGAAGAATGAGGGGTGATCTCATTGAAACGTACAAAATTCTTACAGGGCTTGACAGGGTAGATGCAGGGAGGATGTTTCCCTTGGCTGGAGAGTCTAGAACCAGGGGTCACAGTCTCAGAATAAGGGGTCGGCCATTTAGGACTGAGATGAGAAATTTCTTCACTCAGAGGGTGGTGAATCTTTGGAATTCTCTACCCCAGAGGGCTGTGGAGGCTCAGTCATTGAGTATATTCAAGACAGAGATCGCGAGATTTTTGGATACAGTATTAAGGGATATGGGGATAGTGCAGGAAAGTGGAGTTGAGGTAGATCATCAGCCATGATCTTATTGAATGGTGGAGCAGGCTCGAGGGGCCGAATGGCTTACTCCTGCTCCTATTTCTTATGTTCTTAAATAAAGTTGATATTGTGGAACCACCAGTGTTTTTATTTTGCGGTATGTTTACACTGTAACCTTTATGCTGGTGCCAAGTGATTTCTGCTGCCTGTACTAAAGTTGTAGTGTAAATCCTAAATTGGAGTCTGCTTCCTTGGAGTGGGTAGTTTGGCACCTTTTTGGACATAGCATAAAGTGTAACTCCAATGTGGTGTCAATGCAAGTTTAAAAAGTTCCTACCTTTTGAACCTCTTGGACAATTTGTAAATCTATCTCCAATTGATTTAAATGCTTACAGTGGGCAGTGTACTGCTTGAACATCTAAAATGTAACTGTTTCGAGAGTACTTCTAAGCAGCAAGAATCAGAGTTCCAGCTAGGCAGTGTATTTTTTTTTAAGAAGGGTAAGTGTGCCTAAAGTTCCCATTGCAGATGTTAGCCTGAGACTATTAGCTGCAATATAGATGCAGCATTGGATTTATTTTTTTAAGTGAGTGCTTCTCTGATATTGCTTGGAGGCTGAAGAATGGAAGCCTGGGAATGTGCATGAGGGTGGATGTGAGGTAGGTAATGGAACAGAACTGGAAGCCTGAGTAGCAAGTGAGAGGTTATAGCTGAGTTAAATGATTGGGAAGGTGGAGGGATTGTGAGAGAAAGAAATGGTAGGTAAGCTGTGTAGGTAAGATTTCTCTCTTAACTTTCTACACTTGTTGAGCAGATGTGCAGTAGGAAATTGTCAGTTCCCTATCAACCATCATGACAATCATGTTCTTAATAAATCTGGTTGTTTTTCACAGTGGAAACACTAAATCAGTCAATCACATTTAAGGAAATTCTCAGCTCCACTTTTTCTGATTGGTCCTGCTTCTACAGTGAAAAAGAACCATTCAAAAAACTTTCATGACTATACAGTTGGTAACCACAGACAAATAATTTTATTTGTGCTCTGAAGAAAATGTTTTGGGAATTGATTGGTTTGTGACATGTTCTGTTAGTATGAAAAAAGATTTGCAATTATACAGCACATTATTTTGTCTCTCTGAAATCTTTTGAAGTACTATGCGTGCAATTACAGGAAACTCTTTGGTATCCGGCACCGATGGGACCGGATGGTGCCGGTTGATTAAAAATTCCGGATGATGGAGAGGGTTATCTACCGAGGCTATTTTTAACAAACAAATATAAAAAAATCAAGGAATGTGCAGTATAATTGGGTACTCACCTACAGAATGTTGTGTTAAAGAGACTACCAGCAGCGCAGGAGAGTCAGACTCCTGTTACAGCAGGCACCTCAAAGCACTGGAGAGGTACCACCAACGCTGCCTCCGCAAGATCCTGCAAATCCATTGGCAGGATAGGCGCACCAACGTCCGTGTTCTTGCTCAGGCCAACATCCCCAGCATCGAAGCTTTGACCATGCTCAATCAGCTCCGATGGACGGGTCACATTGTCCGCATGCCTGATACGAGACTCCCAAAACAAGCGCTCTACTCGGAACTCCGACACGGCAAGAGAGCCCCAGGTGGGCCGAGGAAATGCTTCAAGGACACCCTCAAAGCCTCCTTGAGGAAGTGTAACATCCCCACCGACAACTGGGAATCCCTGGTCTAAGACCGCACAAAGTGGAGGAGCAGCATCCGGGAAGGCGCCGAACACCGCCAGTCTCTTCGCCGGGAGTAAGCGGAAGCCAAGCGCAGGCAGCGCAAGGAGCGCACGTCAACCCAAGCACCCCACCCACCCGCCCCTTCAACCACCATCTGCCCCACCTGTGCCCCGCATTGGACTCATCAGTCACTTGAGAACTCATTTTTAATGTGGAAGCAAGTCATCCTCGGTTCCGAGGGACTGCCTAAGAAGAAGATTGAGGTGTTCGGACTTCCGACAGTGCCAAGAAGCCGAGTAGTGGCAGTTTGGAGAACTACCCCCACTGACTAACTCGGCCACCGCGGGAGACTCGGACTCGGACTCGGCAACATTTCCGGTTATTGAGGTGTTGTTTTCGGAGTATGAATTTTGCCGGTTAATAGAGAATTCTGGATATTTAGGTGCCGTTTAAACGAGAGTTTCCTGTAATTACTTTGAAAAGAAACAACGAACTTGCATTTATACAGCGCCTTTCACGACCTCGGGACATCCCAATGCGCTTTACAGTCAATTAAGTACTTTTGAAGTGTAGTCACTGTTGTAACGTAGGAATGTAATGAAGTGCAGTGAATGTTATGTCGTCAAACATGGCAGCCATTTTATGCACGGCAAGATTTCACAAACAGCAATAAGATGAATGACCATTTAATCTGTTTTTTGATGTTGGCCAGAACACTGGGATAACTCCCTGTTCCTTTTTGAATTGTGACATTGGATGTTTAACATTCATCTCAACAACACGATGGTGCCTCAGTTTACTATCTCATTTAAAAGACGGCACCTCCAACAATCTTCACTATATTGCCATGTCAGCCTGGATTATGTATATAAGTTCTGGAATGGGATTTAAACATACAAACTAGTTCTTGATCGTTGTAAATTATTAGGGTATGTCATTGATGGAGTAAATCTGTAAAATTCCCTATCCCTCTTGATTGCTCACTTCCTGCCCTTAAATATCACTGGTTAGTTCTTTCAGTTGATAAATTATGCTTGGGAATGGTATCTATATATATAAAGCGGCTCTTCTGTCTGTCTGTCTGTCTGTCTGTCCGTCCGCCTGGTCTCTATACGTTTGGAAGTTACAGAGTGTACCGACGCGCGTGTCGCCTCAAAAGAAAGCTTGCGATTCCGGACCGGTCATCGGCGTATTTACGTTTCGGCCGGACAAAAATCCCGCCCACGGTATCCCAAAAACATTCAGCGTTCCGCTCATTAGCATCTCATTAGCGACCGTGTGACGTCGAGGTCTTCCGACAGTTGAGTGTCGAGTGACTCGACGATTGACCAATCCTACGCTTCGGTGACCTGACCGGTCGACCAATCGGTGCGTGTGTGGGCGGGCCTTATCCTTCTGAACCGAGGTGAGTGGCCGCCATCTTGATTTTCCACGATTTTTTCCCCCACACTTTCTGTGTGTTAGGGAACTAAGGTAAATATTTCAATTATGTGTTAGGCAATTAATTAACAATTTATTTGAGTTTTATATTGTGTTTAGCAACCGCCCCCCCCTCCTCCTCACCCTCGCGCAGGGGGGACTCGGGGCCTGAAGCTGAAAAAATTTCTCTCTCTCTCTCTCTCTCTCTTCTTCCCTCTCTCTCTCTCCTTCTCCTCTTCCCTCTCTCTCCTTCTCCTCTTCCCTCTCTCCTCTTCCCTCTCTCTCCTTCTCCTCTTCCCTCTCTGTCTCTCTCTACTTCCCCCTCTCAGGTGTCGCGGACGGAGCGCGGGCGCGCTGCCCGAAGTTTCCCGCTCGCTAACGGCCTTGCCGGCTCCCGCGGGCCGCTCGCACTGACCGCGCATGCGCCGCCCGCACTGACCGCGCATGCGCCGCCCGCACTCACCACGCATGCGCCGCCCACACTCACCGCGCATGCGCTGCCCGCCCGCCCGCAGCGGCCGTCAATCAGCCGCGCGATACGCGGGGGACCTCAGCAACGGCACCGGACCTCAGGCGCTAGGCCGGGGGAGGGGAGCGGGGGAGGAGGGGAGGGGAGAGGAGAGGGAGGGGAGGGAAGGGAAGGGAGGGAGGGAAGGGAGGGAGAGAGGGGAGGGATAGGACAGGGAGAGGACATGACAGGGAGAGGGGGGACACACAGGGGCAGGGAGACCAAACGCCCAAAAATTGCCCTCGCGCCCCAAAATTGCCCTCGCAACGCGGGGCTCCCCAGCTAGTCTATATATATAAAGCGGCTCTTCTGTCTGTCTGTCTGGTCTCTCTATGTTTGGAAGTTACAGAGCGTACCGACGCGCGCGTCGCCTCAAAAGAAAGCTTGCGATTCCGGACCGGTCATAGGCGTATTTACGTTTCGGCCGGACAAAAATCCCGCCCGCGGTATCCCAAAAACGTTCAGCGTTCGGCTCATTAGCATCCGTGTGACGTCGAGGTCTTCCTACAGTTGAGTGTCGAGTGACTCGACGATTGACCAATCCTACGCTTCGGTAACCTGACCGGTCGACCAATCGGTGCGTGTGTGGGCGGGCCTTATCCTTCTGAACCGAGGTGAGTGGCCGCCATCTTGATTTTCCACGATTTTTTCCCCCACACTTTCTGTGTGTTAGGGAACTAAGGTAAATATTTCAATTATGTGTTAGGCAATTAATTAACAATTTATTTGAGTTCTATATTGTGTTTAGCAACCCCCCCCCCCCCTCCTCACCCTCGTGCAGGGGGGACTCGGGGTCTGAAGCTGAAAAAATTTCTCTCTCTCTCTCTCTCTCTTTCTTCCCTCTCTCTCCTTCTCCTCTTCCCTCTCTCTCCTTCTCCTCTTCCCTCTCTCCTCTTCCCTCTCTCTCCTTCTCCTCTTCCCTCTCTGTCTCTCTCTACTTCCCCCTCTCAGGTGTCGCGGACGGAGCGCGGGCGCGCCGCCCGAAGTTTCCCGCTCGCTAACGGCCTTGCCGGCTCCCGCGGGCCGCTCGCACTGACCGCGCATGCGCCGCCCGCACTCACCGCGCATGCGCCGCCCGCACGCAGCGGCCGTCCATCAGCCGCGCGATACGCGGGGGACCTCAGCAACGGCACCGAACCTCAGGCGCTAGGCAGGGGGAGGGGCCGGAGAGAGGGACAGAGGGAGAGAGGGCGGGGGAGGGGGAGAGGGGAGGGAGAGAGGGGACGGAGGGATAGGACAGGGAGAGGACATGACAGGGAGAGGGGGGACACACAGGGGCAGGGAGACCAAACGCCCCAAAATTGCCCTCCGCAACGCGGGGCTCGCTAGGCAGGGGGAGGGGCCGGAGAGAGGGACAGAGGGGAGCGGGGGAGGGGTGGGGGGGGGAGAGGGAGACAGGGGAGGGGAGGGAGACAGGGGAGGGGGAGGAGACAGGGGAGGGGGGGGAGACAGGGGAGGGAGAGAGGGGAGGGGAGGGAGAGAGGGGAGGGGAGGGAGAGAGGGGAGGGGAGGGAGAGAGGGGAGGGGAGGGAGAGAGGGGAGGGAGAGAGGGGAGGGGAGGGAGAGAGGGGAGGGAGAGAGGGGAGGGAGGGGAGGGGAGGGAGGGAGAGAGGGGAGGGAGGGGAGGGGAGGGAGGGAGAGAGGGGAGGGAGGGAGAGAGGGGAGGGAGGGGGGGAGGGAGGGAGAGAGGGGAGGGGAGGGAGAGAGGGGAGGGAGGGATAGGACAGGGAGAGGACATGACCGGGAGAGGGGGGACACACAGAGGCAGGGAGACCAAACGCCCCAAAATTGCCCTCGCGCCCCAAAATTGCCCTCGCAACGCGGGGCTCCCCAGCTAGTAACTTTATAAAAGAAAGAAAGACTTGTATTTGTATAGTGTAGGAGTCTATGTACTCCTAGCAAAAAATACTGAACTCGGCAAGGTTCAACAGAAAAGGTTTAATTGTTGAGGCTGCATGCTGAACACAAAATGGAGTCAGAGACTACACAAGGTACAGCTCTCTTTCATCAGTGCACAGCTTCGACTGCCCCTCCCCCGCTCTGGGCTTAACTATGTTGCAGATCGAGTTTCTTAAAGGTGTGATCCTTCTTAAAGGCATGACGCCTGATTTATAGTCTATGGACCGGAAAGCGGATTGTGTCCTTTCTGTGATCGGCACGCCACACAGCTCCCCCCAGAATCCGCTAGTAGGGAGTGTACGAACCGGCGTGGCGGCTTGATGGCATGGCCGGAATGGCTCTTGGCGGTTGGTGTCGGGAGCGGGGCGGTCGGACGTGTCGGGCTCTTAGGCGGTCTGCCCCGCGGTGGGGGTTGGCCCACTTGAACGGGTGCGTCGGGCTCTAGGTGCGCCAGCTTGAGCCGGTCGACCAACACCTTGTCAGTTCTGCCGCCCACTTCGAGGAGGAAGAACTTGTTCCCTGTCTGGAGTACCTTGTAGGGTTCGTCGTATGGGGGCCGTAGAGGTCCTCGGTGGGCGTCACGGCGCACGAAAACAAATTTGGCCATGTGCAGGCTAGGTGGTATGCGGGTTGCTGGTTCGCCGTGCCAGCCAGTGGGTACCGGAGCGAACTGTTGTGCTCGGTTGGCGAAAGCGCGGCGTTGTTGGTCAGCCGACCAGGGGGCCGTGGCGGTGGGCAGGAACTCTCCGGGTACGCGCAGCGCCTGGCCATACCTGAGTTCCGCCGCCGAGGCTTGCAGGTCTTCCTTGACCGCGGAGCGTAGGCCGAGTAGCACCCACGGGAGGCGGTCGATCCAAGCCTCGTCCTCGAGACTGGCGCGGAGGGATGCCTTCATGGACCTGTGGAATCGCTCGCACAGTCCGTTGGCTTGGGGGCGGTAAGCCGTGGTGTGGTGAACGGCCACCCCGAGGTTTCGGGCGATGGCGGCCCACAGATCAGAGGTGAACTGCGGGCCTCTATCCGACGTCATGTCGGAGGGGACGCCGAACCGAGCGACCCAGGTACCGATGAACGCCCTCGCGATGTCGGCGGTGGTGGTGGACGTCAGTGGAATGGCCTCGGGCCAGCGGCTGGTACAGTCCACGATTGTCAGCAGGTGCATGTGACCTTGTGATGGCGGCAGGGGGCCGACGAGGTCGATGTGGACATGTTCGAACCTTCTTTCTGGCACGGTGAACTCCTCGAGTGGGGCTTTGACATGCTGGTGGATTTTGGCACGCTGGCAAGCTATGCAGGATCTGGACCAGACGCGCACATCTTTGCGCAGGCCGCGCCAGACAAATCGGTTGGCTACCAGTCTAATGGACGCGCGGGTGCCCGTGTGTGAGAGGCCGTGGACGATGTCGAACACCCATTTTCGCCAGGACTACGGGGCGGGGTTGCGCCAAGGAGGTGTCGCATTTGATTGTGATGGCGGACGGGCCGCAGGCGACGTCGGTCAGTCGCAGCCCTGAGAGGGTTGTGGGCGCGGAGAGCAGATCAGGGTCGGTGCATTGCTCCGCTGCCAGTTGAGCATAGTCCACTGCCAGGTGGACGGCGGGGCGGGATAGGCAGTCGGCCACCACGTTGTCTCGACCGGAGATGTGCTGGATGTCCGTGGTGAATTCGGACACCGCGGCGAGCTGGCGTTGTTGCCTGGCTGACCACGGGTCCGCAGATTTCGCCATCGCGAATGTCAGGGGTTTGTGGTCGACAAACGCGGCGAAGGGGCGGCCCTCCAGAAGAAATCTAAAATGGCGGACTGCCAGGTACAGTGCGAGGAGCTCGCGGTCAAAGGCGCTGTATTTGGCCTCCGGGGGGCGCAGTTGGCGGCTGAAAAAGGCCAGCGGTTGCCAGGCCCCGTCGACTCACTGTTCATACACGGCGCCGACCGCGTGGTCGGAGGTGTCCGTGATGAGGGCCACCCTGGCGTTGGGCTGTGGGTGAGCGAGCATGGTGGCGTCGGCGAGCGCCTTTTTGGTCGAGTCGAAAGCGGTCAACATGTCCGCCGACCACTCGATCGCCATTCTGTCTTTCTTACCCCGGAGGACCTCGTATAGGGGCTGCATGAGGGAGGCCGCTCCGGGAATGAAACGATTGTAAAAGTTGATCATCCCCAAGAACTCCTGGAGGCCTTTGATGGTGGTAGGCCGGGGGAACTGCTGGGCGGCTTGCACCTTGGCGGGCAGGGGAATGGCTCCATCCTGCGTGATGTGGTGGCCGAGGAATTCGATCCTGCTGAGGCCGAATTGGCACTTGGCTGGGCTGATGATGAGCCTGTGCTCACTGAGCCGCTGGAACAGGATGCGGAGGTGCTCGATGTGTTCCTGCTTGGAGGAACTAGCTACCAGGATGTCATCCAGGTTGACAAAGAGGAACTTCAGGTCCCGGAGGACCGAGTCCATGAGCAGCTGGAAGGCCTGGGCCGCGTTTTTGAGGCCGAAGGGCATTCGGAGGAACTCAAATAGCCCAAAAGGAGTGATTCTGGCCGTCTTGGGAACGTCCGTGGGGTGGACTGGCACCTGATGGTAACCGCGCACCAGGTCGACTTTGGAGAAGACTGAGCGGCCGGCCAGTCTAGCCGAGAAGTCTTGAATGTGCGGTATGGGGTACCGATCCGGTGTGGTGGCGTCGTTTAGGCGCCGGTAGTTCCCGCAGGGGCGCCATCCCCTGTCGGGTTTGGTGACGATGTGGAGTGGGGAGGCCCAGGGGCTGTTGGAGCGGCGGATGATGCCGAGCTGTTCCATCGTGGCGAACTCGGCCCGCGCGATCTCCAGCTTGGCCGGGTCCAGCCTGCGGGCGTGGGCATACACCGGTGGGCCTGTGGTGGGGATGAAGTGTTCTACCCCATGCTTAGCAACCTTCACGGAGAAGGTCGGGTTGGTGAGGGTTGGGAACTCAGCCAGGAGTGCTGAGTAGTCGTCCATTGAGCGGGCGCGGCACTGCCACGCCATTTCGGCGGGTTGGGGAGGGGCCATGGCGCCCGGAATAGGTGACATGGTGTTCATGTCGACCAACAGTTCGTGGGCGCACAGGAAATCCGCACTGAGGAGCGGGGAGAGCACCTTGGCGGTAATAAACTCCCAGTGGTAGCGGCGGCCTGCGAGGTCGATGGTGACGGTGCGGGTGCCATACGTCCGGATGTCGGTGTCGTTGGCGGCAGCCAGCGCAGGGCCACGGCCGCCTCGCTGGATCTCGAGGGCGGACGCGGGGATGATGCTGCGCTGCGCGCTCATGTCGCATAGGAAACGGCGTCCGGAGGCGCTGTCCGTAACTTACAGCAGTGCGCCTGCTTGCCCCACGGCCATCGTGTAGGCCGGTGTGGGGGCGGTTGGAAACGTGCAGGGATGGCTGCAGCGGCGTGCCCGTGCGCCGAACCGGGTATGGAAGTAGCAGTAGCCCTGGGTCGGAGGGCTTGGGGGACGTGGGGGCCTGGGGGGCCTCATGGCCGAGCGATATAGGGTGGAGCGCGCGCCGATGCTGCGGAGGCCAGGTCGGGGGTGACGGCGTGGTTGGAGCTGGCGGACAGGAGCTTATCGGCTTCGTCGGCCAGGGCCTCGAGGTCCGTGAGGCTGGACGCCACGATCGCCGGGCGGATGCTGGGAGGTAGTTGGCGGATAAAGAGCGTGCGGAAGAGGAAGCCGGGCGGTTTCTCGTCGGTCAGAGCAAGCATGTGTGAGAGCAAGTCTGACGGCGTGGAGTCACCGAGGCCCGGGAGGTCGAGGAGGTGGCAGTTGCGCAAGAATTGGGAGGCTGTGAATATTTTAATGAGCGCGGCCTTGAGATGTGCGTACTTGCCTTCCTCCGGAGGGTTTTGTAGTGTTGTCCAGACTTTCGTGATTGTGGCGCTGCCCAGGGAGGCGAGGAGGTAGTCGTACATCATTGTGTCGGCGGTGATGCCGCGGAGTCGGAATTGCGATCCGGCTTGAAGGAACCAGGCGGTGGCCAGGTTCTCCCAGAACTCCGGCAGCTTCACAGAAACTGCGTTTGTGTCAGCCATGGTTACGCATAGGAGTCGTCCTGAGCGTCGGGGTCACCAATGTAGGAGTCTATGTACTCCTAGCAAAAAATACTGAACTCGGAGAGGTTCAACAGAAAAGGTTTAATTGTTGAGGCTGCATGCTGAACACAAAATGGAGTCAGAGACTACACAAAGTACGACTGCCTTTCATCAGTGCACAGCTTCGACGACTCCTCCCCCGCTCTGGGCTTAACTATGTTGCAGATCGAGTTTCTTAAAGGTGTGATCCTTAAAGGCATGACGCCTGATTTATAGTCTACGGACCGGAAAGCGGATTGTGTCCTTTCTGTGATCGGTACGCCGCAATAGCAACTTTCACAACCTCAGGACGTTCCAAAGCGCTTTACAGCCAGTGAAATACTTTTGAAGTGTAGTCACTGTTGTAATGTAGAAAACGCAGCAGCCAATTTGCGCATAGTAAGCTCCCACAAACAGCAATATGACCAGATCATCTGTTTTTTGGTAATGTTGGTTGAGGGATAAATATTGGCCAGGACACCAGGGAGAACACCACTGCTGTTCTTTGAAATAGTACCATGGGGTCTTTTACGTTCTCCTGAGATGGCAGATGGGGCCTCGGTTTAACGTCTCATCTGAAAACTGAGTCCTCTGACAATGCAACACTCCGTCAGTACTGCATTTAAGGGATGCATGTGAGTTTACACTTACAGGAGTCTTTTTGGTTGGTCATTTCTTGTTTTTTAAGTCATCGTTCCTTTTTCTGCTGAGCCCCTCCCCCAAACAATGATCCGCACCTTCTTCCATTGACAAACGGGCAGCTATTGCTCTATTTTTAGTATTGTATGCCGAGGTGCACAAGACTGCGCATAAGTTCACTTATCCCCTTCTTGTGAGAAAGCACTTGGCTTTCAGTAAGCATTTCCTTACAGGTTAATCCAATATCACAAATTCACTGTGGGGAACTGTGCTTCCCTTTCTCCTACTCTTGCTATTACCACACAAGTCAGGGAGCAGTGGGCCAATCCCTTTGCTCCTGCAATATTAAATGGGCTATTTATTTTAGTAATAGCCTGTTTAGGATCCTCATGGCGACCAAGGACAACCCCAAACACCTCCTTCACTAAGCACCTCCTTTGCCCACACCTTCCCTTCCAACCTTACCTCTGGTGCCAAGTGTGAGGCGATCAGAGATTTTTTAATCTCCAAAAGGCAGATGACCTACTTGATGGCGTACTGTCACCCTATCCCAACACCACAATAGTCTGCAACCTTGATCAGACTCCTCTCCACCATGAAACATAACCACCTACTCCCTCTACCTTCTCTCGACTCAGCTCCTCACCACTCAACTACATTTCCTTGGACCAACAGAGATTATCAACTGCTCACTCTCCTCAAGAATTCCTCCTCCCTTCAAAACTACGATTATGTCGCTTTCTTCTTCAAAGGGCAACCTTGACCTCTCCAACTACTATCCAATTTGTAATTTTCTCCTCTTCTCTAAGGTCCTTGAATATGTCATTGCCATCGTTCTCTGTGCCCACCCCTCCTTGTGTGAATCCTTTCTGCCTGGTTTCCATCCTGCCCACTGTATCGAGACAGTTCTGGTCAAAATCACCAGAATATCCTGTGTGACTCTAGCTGTGGCAGCTTAGCCCATTTTCTTAACCTCTCTACAGCTTTTGATGATATTGACCATTCCGTTCACCTCTGCAATGTCAATGGCATTTGTCCTTTCATGCTTGCATTTCTTACTTTCCCAATGTATCTAGCACATCTTCTGTTAAGGCTGTTCCTCTTTACTCTAGTGTGCTGCATAATTCATAGAAACATAGAAGATAGGAGCAGGAGTAGGCCATTCGGTCCCTTGAGCCTGCTCCGCCATTCGATGTGATCATGGCTGATCATCCAAACTCAGTACCCCGTACCTGCCTTCTCCCCATATCCCTTGATACCTTTAGCTCTAAGAAATATATCTGACTCCTTCTTGAATATATTTAAAGACTTGGCCTCAACCGCCTTTTGTGGTAGAGAATTCCACAGATTCACCACTCTCTGGGTGAAGAAATTCTTCCTCATCTCTGTCCTAAATGGCTTACCCCTTATCCTTAGACTATGACCCCTCGTTCTGGACTCTCCGACCATCGGGAACATTCTACCTGCATCTAGTTTGTCCAGACCTGTCAGAATTTTATAAGTTTCGATGAGATCCCCTTTCATTTTTCTAAACTCCAGCGAGTATAAGCCCAATCGACCCAATCTCTCCTCATACGTCATTCCTGCCATCCCAGGGACCAGCCTTGATCCCTTTCTATTCCTCCTTCACATGCTGCTTCTTGATGACATTATATTTAAACATGGAGGTCAGCCTCCATATGTATGCCAGTAACAACTAGCTTTGCCTTTCTGCCACCATCCTTGGTTCCACAGCATTTGCTTTGCTGTTTGATTGCCTATTGGATATTGAGTCATGGATGAGCCAGAGCTTTCTCCAACTTGATACTGGTAAGACCAAAGCTATCCTTTATTTCTGCTCACTCAGGCAGAACCAGGCTGTGCACAACCCTAGTGTCTTAGTTGACACTGAGGTGAGTGGAAATTAAGGGTGTTTTTTTTTTGAGGAGTTGATAACTCTAGTCTTGAAGAAGGTGGAATGAGTACCAGAGGAAAATTGTTATCGGCAAGCAATGGGAATCAGGATGTGGGTGGTTGATCATGAGCTGGGAGGGAAGAGAATTGAGGAAACGGGCGGTAGGCTTCATGCATGAGATAAGTATGTTGAACGCTGAAGGGGAGATGGGGAGAAACATCAGAGAAGAAGGTGGGTGAGAAACAGGACAGAGGACCTGCAGTTGAGGCAGGAGTGTAAGTTAAAAAAACAAAAGAAGCAGCAGCAGCTAAGCAAATGACCTTGATTCTGACAGTTGTGAATGATTTCCAAGCATTTTTAGTCCATGGTGAGGATGGGATTGGAAAGAGAAGCATCTCGAGAGTAAACAATATTAGAAATATGATTGTTAGTTCAAATAGTCTCTCCATTGGTGGCAGTGTGATATCCAGAATAATGTGTAGTATGCAATTTTCTGTCGCACATTGTGAAGGGAGCACAACTGTCAGTTTAAACAATGAACATGCTTTGTTGTGCCCACATATGGAGCAAAATAGTCCTGTAAAAATCATATCTCAGGCTAGATATTGCAGTCCACGGTGAAAGGTGAATTCACTGCAAGGAGATTACCTCATCATTATCCTGACCCAACATTGTGTCTTGTGAAGTGAAGCATGCCGCTTTTTGAGACTGATGTAGCAATCTTGAGGTCAGAGCCTACATCACTTTCACAAGCTGTGCTGCAACTGGCATATATTATTCCTTTGAATTGGTATCTTCCTTTAAAAGACATCACTACCTGATCTTAACGTTAAGGAAAAGGAAAATAAGAAACCAAAACACCACCACCAAGATGATGCCAATGATGCCTAATAACTTGGGTTCATTACCAAAGTAGATTTGTCTAACTTGAGCTATGCAGAAGCTACAAGCTTTGTTTTTTTCTGCTATACTAACTAATTATACTGGGAATCTGCAAACACAAAGTGTGCTTGCTTTGTTTTAAGTTTTAAGTTTCGCCAGAAAGTCCTGTTAGGTGCTGCATTGCACATCAACATGGTACTAAGAGTATTGGTGAGGGCACTGCATGCAGGGACAGGCTATTGCAATCTGTATGCACTAATCCTGGTCCACTGGGTACAAGATGTGTTTGACTGATGTACTACAGATGAGAATCATTAATTGCTTGGTGTGTCATAACAACTTCGAACAACGGATCTTACAGAATCTGTGAGACAGATGCTACCACAGAATTAGTCCAACCCTCTAAGGCAACATACACAGCAATATCAACATTACAATGGAGGGTTATTAGCACTTTACTGTGGTTGTTTTTAACACTACTAGACATTAAGACACAATTGGTAAATTTTTCATGCGAAGTTCAGGACAACAGTGAAATAAGGCCTGTTGCAATGCAAAGAAACTCAGGACGTGAACTTGGGCTGTTCCAAACTTTGGCAAGATTTGTATCTGGAAAGTGATAAAGGACATATTTGAGAAACTTCTGGTGAATCTCGGGCTTGCTTCCAGCTTCTAGGGCATAGGGACACTGTTATCTCTTCCTAATTGGACATCACAATGACACTGGTCTTTTCTTTAGTTATTGGCTGGTTACCTCCCGCTTAGATCACCTCTCGCACTTGGGTTCATGGGGAAACACAGAAACCTTGTATACCATTCTTTTTCAAGACACATGTCCAGTTTGCAAGTGTTAACTGATTATGATCAGGGGACAAAGTATTAGGTCACTCCACAATAAAATTAAAGGCTTTTTATGATTTTTGTTGTCTGCTGCAGTAGAAATCGCCCTTCAGCATGAAAATACCAGCTCTCTACTACAATCGTCCTACTATGCACATTGGGTATCACAAAACATAATGGGAAAGTGAGAAATGTAAAATAATATCACTTGTGAATTGTCAGCTTGGCTCAGTGGAAGCATTCTTGCTTCTGAGTCACAAGTGTAAGCACCACTCCAGGACTTGAGCACATAATATACTCTGACATTTCAGTGCGATACCGAGGGAATGCTGTGTTGTCGGTGTTGCATTCTTTTCAGTGAGATGGAGGCGTTATCTGCCTGTTTAGGTGGATATAAGAGAATCCATGGTACTCTTTTGAAGAAGAGCAAGGGGTCTGTCAGGCTCCTGGCCAACTGTGCTTCTTGAGCCAACACCACCAAAGCAGATTTCATGTGGGATCAATTTGGCATCCATGTTTGGTTACATAACAGCATAGCAGTTTGAAATGTCCAAAGGATGTGAAAGGTGCTATACAAATCCAAGTTTTTTGTTTTTATCATTTTTCATTAAGTACATGCATAATCCGTGAAATTTCTCTTTCCTCGTGCATCAAATGTTGAAGATAAATTTAATAGTGTAATGCAAGTTAATTTCTACATTTCTCTCGGATGGATTAGGTACTTGTATAAAAACCATCTGGAATGGACAAATTTATAGGAGAGATTGATACCCAAATATGGTTAGGAAGTCTTTTTCAGAAACATATTGGTTACTCAACCAAATATCATTTGGACCAGGTTTACATTTATCTGCACAGGCAATATCAGCAAGTCTGTGAAAATGAGCACATCTTTCAAAAAGATTGCTGCTTAGATTTAGAGATCTGTTTAGATATGGATAACTCATATTTTTAAAGAGTGTTTTCGTCACTAAATTCTGTTTCTTTTGGGAGTCTGCTCTCAAAAGGGTCACCTCCCGTCCCTGCTTTGGGAATGGTGATCAAAAGTGTGTGGAGGAGTCTGCTATTTTATTTAGAGGATATGTGTCTTGTTCTGTGGAAGGAGCTGTACTTGCAGGTTTGTGGCAATTTGGTGTGAATTCCCAAGTAGGTAGTGAACACTTCCTACTCCTCTTGCATTTGACAGCTGTAGGAGAAAGTGTTCTAAGAGGATGATTACCACAACCTCAGTAGCCTGCTACCCTCCTACTATATTGCATTCCATTCTTGGGCATTGTAAGATAAAATATATAAAAATGTACTGTACTTTGTTTTCAAGAGGCAGTAGTTCCAAGGCTGCAAGACAAGCCAACAGGAGAGACCAATTTGAGGTTTTTTTTTTAGTTCTGGTTTCAGTGATGTTTCTTCAACTTATTCCATTTATAAAGCAGTTTGCTATTTTCTAGAAGAGGACAGTATAAGAATATTCGGTTAATCTTGTGGTATCTGTGGGTTTTCTTAGCTACCTCTCGAGCTGTTTTTTAACAGATAATACCTGTTTTTAAATGTGATTTGTTTGCAGTTAATTCCTCAATCATTTATTTCTCTACCCAGTGTTTCAATGGATCACAATAGAATGGAGAAGATTTTCCTATTTTGGATGCAAGTCTTTAAGAGGGCACGTGAGAGAAGTATTGTGCATGAAGTCTGATGTTATAGTGGTGAAGGCAGTTCCTTTACATGTTTGAACCCTAGCAACAATAGATATTGTAGTTGAGTTCACCAGCTATTATCTGGAATTAATTGTGGTCATGTCTAAACTTGCACCCTGAGGAAATGGGATATGTGGATCAGGGGGCAGGGTTGAGGGTGGGGGTTCGGGGTGGGATGAGAGAGCAAAGTCCTAGTTGTGTTCAGAACTGACACTCCATCCACCTTGCCCTGTGGAAGTACAGCTCCCCTCAGCAGAGCATTGAAAGGGTATTGACATCATAAATCACCGGTATGTGGTGGGCTTCTTTTTTGTCTTAGCTGAAAAAGGAAGCTGGATAAATACATGAGGGAGAAAGGAATAGAAGGATATGTTGATTGGGCGAGATGAAGTAAGGTGGGAGGAGGCTTGTGTGGACCATAAACATCGGCATATACCATTTGGGCCAAATGTCCTGTTTCTGTGCTGTAAATTCTATGTAAAAGAAGCACAAAGAGCAATGAGTAAACCGAAGGAACTGATCAAAAGAAAAAATACATTTTTTTAAAGTACCTGAAAGTCTAACTTGTTTTAAAATAAATCCATAAAGGGAGTGACTATGTACTTTCACTGGATGAATGTAATCCTCAAGAATATGAATTTGGGGAGACCCAATTTATTATGCATCAACTTTGGGAAGGGATGCGGAAGACACTTGGACTACAAAATTGAGGTGCAGAAACTCTGAACAGGAGTGACAAAACTTCATGCACTATTTGTTCAGGACCAATCCATTTCTCTCCTGCAATCATGGAACATAGGGGAGGAATGCCACGGTGGTGGCGGAGTGAGGGGGTTGGGGGGGGTTGTTGGTGGGTTTGGAAGAAGGTGAATATTGGACTCATCCAAAATATTTTATTTCACCTCCCCTGTTAACTGAATTATTTGGAAGGACGATTCAGGTATATTATTTGAACTTTGTTAGATTATTTGGATATCAGTCTATGTTTTAACCATTGAATATTTCTTTTTGTGATTCAGTCTAAAATATGAATACAATTTTATTCCACACATATATGGAGGACTGACTGACATAAGCCAAGTGTGCTGAAGCTCTAGTTTCATCTTCCTAAAGCATGTCAATGAGTTTTCTATTCAGTATCCAAGCAGTATATAGTTTGTATAACACAGTGATTTATGGATAACATTTCATTCATACTTTTTATGTTTATTAATCTAAATAGAGGAAAGAGTAGGTTAATGTCAGAATGACAAAACCGATGCCAATGTAATCAGCAGAAAATCATCGGTATTTGTGTGGGATTTGAGGAGAATGGCTATATTAATGAGTTTGGTGAACCAAGAAATAATTCTTCTTTCTATAGTAGGGATTTATGAAAGGTTAGCATGTATAATTTAGGAATAGCTAGCTTGTGTATTTGGGTTTTAATGATGGGCCTGGCCAAATTTGAGTCAACAGTTGTATGACAGCTTAATTTAAATTTGTGATAAGAATTAGGGTTTGTTTTGCTATTGGGCAATGAATTTGTTTAGCAACTTCAATGCAAATTAATTGTCACTGTCATTTGTCTTGAGTTAGGGTATGGTAAATCTTGTTTATCTCTGTAGTGATGGTATTTGAATTTGTGATTTTAATTGTAAGTTCTGATCTGAGTAAAATACCTGCTTGAATGTGCCTTAAACTTCCCTGTCAATCTACTTATGCTTACATAATATATTACAATTGAATGATTTAACTAGGTTTTTTTGTTAACTTTTTTTTACTTCAGAGTTGGCAAAGTGATGTATTCTAGGAATTGTATGTGTGTGTTTTTAAAAAAAAGAAACTACACCTGGATTAATCTTATAGCATAGTTGTTAAGAATTTTGCTTCACATTGCTGGTAATGGATCTGAACTTCAAGGTTGGTTCAAAAATTGAAAATGAATGATCAGCTTTTTGCCCGGTGATTAATGGTATATTTTCTGAAAAAATTTGCGTGCAGTTAAAGGACTGACCATCCATCTCGCCACACAGAAAAACAGCCTGGAATGGCATAAGGATTGAACTCCTGGGGGGAGATCTGTGTTCTGTTCAAAGTTTAGAGTGGACATGTTATGGAGAGAGAAGATCTAGGATAAGATTATATACTGCCCAATTATTTCTGCTTGAAAAGTTCAAAGCATCATACCAGTTACTACCACACAAGACAGCCAGCAATTCGAGATTGTATTTTTTTTCTTGTTAAATTTTACTCTCCTGAAGCGTTGACTCTTTGTTGGGGTATAGCTCCAGGGTCCTGTTGCCCTCCAGAATGGCCATTGGTTATATGCGAATGTTCACAGGTTTTTTAACCACAGGGCACAGGCCTGATGATGTCCTCATCCGATATTGGTGTACTTTCTGGAGGGTTTGATGAATAGCTATCGAGTTGGAAGCTCTGACTGATTTTCCTCTCATTGGTCCTGGGGCACTTTGGCCAGCTGTGATGCCCTATTCTGATGTTGATGAATCCAGCACAGACCAGGAATCAAACTTGGAACTCTTCTGGTGAGTGGCTCAGTTACAATGAACCATTGTGGGATCACTGATTCTAGATTTTGAGCCCATTATGCTGATATCCAGATTAGGTGACCAAAACTCCAGATTTTCTTAATATGACAAAGTTATTTTTAATTAAATAGAAAGAAGAGAATAAAGATAAAAATACAACTTTATCTGCAAAAAATGTTATGTTCTTTGACACAAGAAGTATCACATCTAATCTTGCCTATCTTTATAAACTTCCACTAATACAAACAGAAAAAAACTCCAGAAATTACACTCTTCAAATTAAACAGGTGTTTGTCATTGCATATCCATTACATCCAGTTATGTTACCAATATAGTAAGCTTATTTATGAATGTTATGTTAATTATTTTGTATAACTGAAATTTTCAAGGTGCAATTTGGAAACATAATGCAACTAAACTTTCAGGGTGATTCCAGTTGACTTTTGTTGACTTAAAAAGGTTTGGCATTCACTCTATAGTCATTATCCATGCACAGGCCAACCCTTGGTCAGAAGACCTCTAGTTGAACTGCAGCTGGCCTGTTTTATGTCTGACCTGTTGGGAATTTCAACTCTAATGGAAAACAGTTACCTTTTAGAAACTAGCATTTTTTAAGTGGCTTTTGTATGAACTTATGTTCATGACATGCACATCTGTCTGGCAAGTTGTAAGACTTACTTCATTTAATTATATTAATTCTATTACAAATGTCTTCAACAATTTAAATGAATGATTAGAAAAATAGCCCTTTAGAAAGGGTTTAGAACAGGTTTTCCCCAGGCGGTGATTGTTAAAGTTTACAAAACAAATTAATACTTGCATCTTTCCTACATTACAACAGTGACTACACTTCAAAAATACTTAATTGGTTTCAAAGTGCTTTGGGACACCCTGAGGTCATGAAAGGCGCTGTATAAATGCAAATCTATCTTTCTTTTGTTGCTGCTGTGCCTTAACTAATTTTTTTTTGCAAAGATTGAATTTCAAATTTTACTTTCTGTATAATTTTGTAACATTCCTTTAAACCAAATAAATAATTATGAAACATTTTAAACTTTACAGTTTGACAAATTTATTTGAATAATTGGTGACATAATAAAAATTATAATTGAATGTGACTTTCAGATGAAATTGAAGTGCTCTTTAGTTGAAGATGATACATGCATGCAGCAAGTTGCTTCATATTTTGGGATAGACATTTGAAATTACTTCAGGGAAACTTATTTTAGACTGACCTACAGTCAAGTTACCTGTTGCTTTCCATGAACTGGATCAGCTGATATAGGGTTGTTCCTGTCTGTAATGCATAGTTATCGAAGTGCATGATATAAAACTATAGAACATAATGTAAATCCATCCATTTTGGAAATGCATTCAGTGACTAGCAATAAACAGGCATGACTAAGAGCTAGTAGAAATTTGAATAGGTAATGCATTGAATACATTAAATATTTTGAATTAAATGTAAACTTATACTGTACCATCAAAACTGTTTCAAAAGATTATTTTTATTGCTGAGAAATTTAAGAAGTATAGCTCATTTTTTGCCCCCTGAAGATTTTGATTTACGCTGAACTAAGATCATAAGAGGTTTGGATGAAGATAATCCTTCAGTCCATTTTTTATTTCTTCTCTCCAAGCAACCACTTCTGTTTTCTTTGCAGCATATTGTGGTTTCTTAAATGATTCCATTGCCCTGGTCTCAACTGCCCTTCCTGGAAATCTGTTCCAACTTTTAGTCATCTTCCGTGTAAGGAATTACTTCCTAATGTCTTTCATAAGTGTGGCCTTCACAATCATAGGTTTGTGCCCTCTTCCGCTATGCATCTGAAATTATTGTTGCTATTTCACTTTCTTTATCCCATTTAAAAATGTCATATAACTCTAAGATCCCCTCTGTCCCCAAATACCTTTTTGAGGCTGAAGTGCTTATGCTTATCAAGTTGTTGCCCATATTATTTCTTTATGACACCAAAAATCAGCCTCATTGCTTTTCTCTGCATTGTCTTTATGGCCTGGATGATCCTTTGTGGTCACCAGAACTGTATGTAAATGTTCCATTTGTAGCTGATCCGGGATAACTTGAGGGCTCTTTCAACATGACATCTGGTGATTGTGGGAAATTACCACAGGAAATGTGTACTTCCAATTTTTATTTCCAAATGCAATACCTTGTATTTGTCTGTTTTGAACTTCCTTTGCCATTTGCTAGCCCAAGTGCAAACTCTGTTGAGCTCACTTTGTAAAATATTGACTTTCTTCTGAGCCCACAACCCCACTTGCTTGGTTTCATCTGAAAATGTAATCAACTTTCGTTGAGACTGAGTAAAAGTATGTTATGCACATCAAGAACAGCAACCTCAAAAGTACCTGTCTAAGGTTTGGTAGGCAAGATCTACTACTTCTAATGACATGTTAGTTGTTATTTATTAGATTATTTTCATACAGGTACTTCTCCATTTTGTTATTGATTCCATTAGGTTTTCAATTTTTGTGATTAAGATAATGGGTCTGTAGTTGCCATTTGTGGATGCTCTTGAATATGAAAACATTTATCTGTTTCCAATCTGTCAGAACCTCCCACTGTTCACTGACTCAATCAGGTTCAGTGTTTCACAACTTTCCTCCTTTGTATACCTAAGTACTCTGGGTTACTGTTCATTTGACCCAGGGGATTTATTCGTTTTTAGTCTAAAACTTTTGCATTGCCAATGTCAAACTCTTGGAGCACACACAATGTGGATCTGATGTTGGTATCTTTGTTGGTTAAAAACTTGCCAGAAGTAGTCCTTTACCACATTAACTGCCTCTCTCATGCATTATCATGTTAACATAAGAACATAGGAATTAGGAGCAGGAGTAGGCCATACGCCCCCTCGAGCCTGCTCCACCATTCAATAAGATCATGGCTGATCTTCGACCTCAACTCCGCTTTCCTGCCCTATCCCCATATCTTTTAATTCCTCGAGTCCAAAAATCTATCCAACTCAGCCTTGAATATACTCAGACTCAGCATCCACAGCACTCTGGGGCAGAGAATTCCAAAGATTCACAACCCTCTGAGTGAAGAAATTCCTCCTCATCTCAGTCTTAAAAGGCCGGCCCCTTATCCTGAGACTATGCCCCCTAGTTCTAGACTCTCCAGCCAGGGGAAACAATCTCTCAGCATCTACCCTGTCAATCCCCCTTAGAATCTTTTATGTTTCAATGAGATCACCTCTCATTCTTCTCAACTCCAGAGAGTATAGGCTCAATCTCTCCTCATAGGACAACCCTCTCATTCCAGGGATCAGTCTAGTGAACCTTCGTTGCACCGCCTCTAAGGCAAGTATATCCTTCCTTAGATAAGGAGACCAAAACTGTGCACGGTACTCCAGGTGTGGTCTCACTAGAGCCCTGTACAATTGTCGCAATACTTCCTTACTCTTGTACTCCAACCCTCTAGCAATAAAGGCCTACATGCCATTTGCCTTCCTAATTGCTTGCTGTACCTGCATGCTAACTCTGTGTGTTTCTTGTACTAGGACACCCAAATCTCTCTGAACAATGTTAAACTCTATATGGCTCTCTTGGAATTTTAACTTTTACCCTCATTGCCCTCTTGTTGTTAAAGGATTGGCAGAATTTTTTAGCATTGTTTTCCGTCTGCTGCTATGTCCCAATTTTCTCTTGGTATCTCCTAGTATCTTTTTGACCTTTTCCACACAATTTGTACTCGGCCCGCTTGAACAATGTTCTGCTCAGCAGAGCCATGCTTTTAATGGCATTTTCTCAATGTTGTTTGATTTTCCACATTTCAGAATATCATAATTTGTAATGGTTATCCTCTACCTCCTCTCGATGAGCATTGTAAATCATCCTCCCTTCAATCTCCATTTTAATTTTCCTGTTCCATTTTGGAGCTTTTTTATTGACTTTATCTTCGTTAGGTATTTGTTTTGCATGTACCACATGATGTTTTTGAAGTGATCTATCCTTGACAGATCTATTCTTGATTAGTCTTCGCAGTCTATATTATGACGCTTCGTCCTTCTATTCCTGAAAATTGCCTGAGCTTGGGCTTTATTATGGGCTGTTTTACAAATAACATTGAAAGTGCTATGTTCACCATTGCCTAGCAGTCCAGATACTTCTACTCTTTGGGTAGTTTTCTGGGTGACTGAAAAGAACCAACTCTAGAACAGAGCCACCTTTTTGAGTTTGTAAGTACCCATGCACAAATTGATGAGCTCAGAGTTCTTCTCACTTGGGCATTCACAGTTTACCTTGGGCTGTTTGAAGTTCCCCATGAGTACTACATTCTTTTTCGCCCCAATCTACTGCAGTCATAAATTAATAAATTGTTCCTTTTATTTTGACTGGGCTACAACAATTCTTGGCCCCTTTACTGTTGAACACACCAATCCAGATGTTTTCATACCTTGCCTTTTCTATGGTGCTGGCTTGACTGCTTTAATGTCTCCAAGGCAACCCCTCTACCTTTCCTGTCCATCCTTTCTTTCCTGAAAGCCATGTATGCTTCTAAGTTACATTCATTTCAACCTAACCCACCAATGAAAAACTGATGGGAACAGATTGGCTGCCCATTTCACACCCTGCCCGATTTGGAAGTGGCGGAAAACCGCTTTTACCTGATCCTGTCAGTTTCTTGCCAGGCGGGTTGGGTTAAGCTGACCCCCGGTGTTATTACTGGTTGCCAGCAGCTCCTCTACTGTAATTGCATTACTTCAAATTCTAATACCGTTCATCTAAATGCATTAAACTTTGTTTTTTAGCTGTCCGAGGCTGCATTCTTGGTCCTATCCTGATCACTGCCATTATCTTTTCTGTTGTTATGCATGGCTTGGACCCAGCTTGCCTTCCCCTTCCCTCCGTCTCTCATCTAGTTTAAATGGTCTCCAACATGAGCTTTGGCAGTGAGTTTCAGGAGGCTAATTCACCTTTGGGAACATGACAGCCAACCACAATCCTATCCTCCCCACCCCCCCCCCCCCCCAAGCTCAAGGATAGTAATTGGTAGTGGGAACCTTGACTGATTTTTTTTTTCTCACTCCACACCCTAACAGGACAATTGCCATACCCATATTACTAACTTATCTGAGATTAGCTAATTACAAATTGGTAATCAAAACTGGGCCTGTTTGGCATGGTTAAAATTGTCCTGCTGTAATATTTTCATTTCTTAGATAAGTTGATCATAATCATAATTTCCACTTGAATACAGAAACTAATTTGAAAGAATGAGGTTGAAGTTCCTTTGTATGATTGTTATATATTTTCATGTTGCTTTCCAGAATGGGGCGGGGGCGGGGTGGGGGAGCGATGGGGACAGAGAAGAAGCAAAATAATAATCATGAAAAATATACTTATTACAATAAGCTGCAATGGTGAATGGCACTGAATCATAACATTTATAGTGGCTGTGTGATCCACTTGGTGGAACAATGTGTACACGTGTAGGTCTTATTTTCTTGTTACTGTTGATGGCCCTGCATTTTTGTGTCACTGTTAGAAGTTTCAGGTCTGTTAGAAATTCTTTTGGGTACAGCATTGCTGGTTTCTCCTGTAAGGAACATAGGAACGGGAATAGGTCATTCAGCCCATCAAGCTTGTTATATTAGATCATGGTTGATCTATACCCCAATTCCATTTACCCACCTTTGCTCCATATCCCTTGATACCCACGCCTAACAAAAATCTATCGATCTCAGTCTTGAAAACTACAATTGACCCAGCATCCACAGCTTTTTGGGGGAGTGAGTTCCAGTTTTCCACTACCATTTGTGTGAAAAAGTGCTTCCTGATTTCACTCCTGAATGGCCCAGCTCTAATTTTAAGATTATGCTACCTTGTTCTGGATTCCCCCACCAGAGGATATAGTTTCTTTGTATCTACCCTATTAAATCCCTTTATCATTTTAAAGACCTCAATTAGATCACCCCTCAAACTTTTAAACTCAATGTTTATGTTCAACTAAACAAGCCAAGTTTATGCAATCTGTCCTCAAAATTTAATTCTTTAAGCCCTGCTGACCGGCACTTCACGGGAGCCTTATTGGATGGGGTTTTGACACCGGGCCACGTGGGAGAGATGTCAGGGCAGGTGACCAAAACTTAGTTGGGGAGATAGATTTTAGGGAGCGTCTTAAAGGAGGAGAGGGAGGTGGAGAGGCGGCGAGGTTTAGGAAGGGAATGCCAGAGTCTGGGCAGCTGAAGGCACCTTAACGGGAGCAACTCTGATGCAGAGGCATTGGGGTCAGGCTTTCAGCAGTGACTGATGTCTGGGGTCCTTCATTGAGGCACATGTCAAAATAACCAGAGCCCCAAAAACAAGCAAATGATTCCATTGGATTCGGATTTCGTTAAAATCTTGATGCGCTTCATTTGTTTGTAGTAGTGTATTCATTTAAATGTAAAAAAATTGTATGCTGAAGAGGTTAAGGAATGAAGTAATTGGATTACTGAGGGAAGCAAGAGCAAAGCTTACCTCCTCTTCCCCAATACAGGCTGCATAATTCTGAAGGGGTTCGATAGGGTCGACATAGCGAAGATGTTTCCACTTGTAGGGGGGCGGGGGGGTGTCCAAAACTAGGGGCCACAAATATAAGATAGTCACCAATAAATCCAGTAAGGAATTCAGGAGAAACATCTTTACCCAGAGAGTGCTGAAAAGGTGGAACTCCCTACCACATGGAGTAGTTGAGGCGAATAGGGGAAGCTAGATAAATACATGAGGGAGAAAGTTATAGAAGGTAATGCTGATAGGATGAAATGAAGTAGGGTGGGAGGAGGCTGGTGTGGAGCATAATCACCAGCATAGACCAGTCGGGCTGAATGGCCTGTTTCTGTGCTGTACATTCTATGATAATTCTATGATGATCCTTCTGGCGTATCTGCGCTGTACCCCTCCAAGAACGAGATATCTTTCTTGAGGTTCAGTGCCCAAAACTGAACACCGCACCCCAGATGGAGTAAGTGGTCCAAACATTTATAATCAGGAGTTGACCCATACTGCCCAAGATCTCGTTATACAATAGCATAACTCAGAGGTGTAACAATAGGATGTCCATTTAAACATCACTCAATCCTAAATCCTTCCCTTGAAGATTAAACAAAAGATCAAAATCCTGAAATGTGACAGTCGCTCTGTGTTAAGAGTATTTAACATTGCCTTGGTGTGCAGTAGGTGTTTCCCAATTGCTTGTCAATGCCGCACACACTGAAGTTGTGTTTCAACACATCTCTAAAGCCTTTCTCTGCCCATCCTGTGAATGATTGTCAATTTTGCACTTGTTTTACAAAGCATACTTGGAAAGTCTGTCATCATCCAACTGAACAATATGTTCTATCCAGCAGAACCACACTTTTAATAACATTTTCTCAACATTGTTTGATTTTCCATGTCAGACTATCCTAATTTGTAAAGTGGTCCTGTCATTTGATATGATGGTTGAGGCAAAACCTTTGAGCTCTTTGACATGGTGATGAGGACTAAGGAGTTTGATGAAGAAATAATAGTGCAACCTTTAGCATTGGGAGTTGTAGGAACAGTTGGTGTATGGCAGAATAAACTGTAAATAAGAGGGGTAGTGCAAGTATGAGCAGGAGCAAGTGGTAACATTGGGAGCTGGAGTAGGGAAAAACATAGAAAAATACAAACTTAATGGCCTGGGTTTTGAGGTTGTATTGATGGCGAAACTGTCAGCGTTTGCTGTCATTACTCTGTGAAACTGACAGCAACTTCTGCCATCCCCGCATGTGCAGTTAAACGCAGAAATCCAGAAGTTGCTGTCAGTGATTAAGGGGCTGCGTGGCCCATTCAAAATACTGCGCAGGCGCGGTTTTTCCTATTGAAAAGCCAGCTGTGCGGGAGGTCCAGAGCACACTGCGGCTGATCAGCTTAAAGGGAACATTGGTACTAAATCATAATTACTGCTGAACAACCGCTTTGGCCTGAAAAACTAATTTTATATTTGTGGAATGTCAAATTTCTCCATTATGATAATTCCATAGATTTTTAAAATAAAAATTACTTTTTAAAAATGTTTTTAAATGATATTTCAGCTTCTACCTCAGTCCCATGTGTATGTCCCAATCTTTATTTCACTCTCAGTAAAATGATTAAAAAGTGAAGGATAATCTGTGTATTCTACTTCCTGGTTTGTTGTCTGAGAATTCTTCAATATGCTTGGCTGATTAGCTTCCTTGATGACATCACTGTTGCTGGATGCCAGTGATCCCCTACAGATGACGCCAGAATGAAATTAAAGTTGGGAAAGGTGAAATCCATGCCACAGAGATCGCGGGATCTCTTTGAGCAATTTTCTTCGAGGTTAGCGGTGAGTGCTGCCACTTCGCTGCTGACCACACAATGTGGGCCAATACATGTATATTGCAGCTAGGTTTCAAAACCATAGATGAGAGATCAGATCAAATCTGCATGATGAGCTTTCAGTTTAGTGCACAACCTTATATTCCAGAATTGTAAGTTGCATCTGCCAGAGGAGTGACTATCTATTGCAAGCAACAGTTTCTTGATTAATGAGAGCAGTGTGCAACAGCACACTTCATAAGTGGGTACTGTCTGTTATGGCATTCAGTTAAATATTGTCGATAGTGGCCAATGTTTTGATCAGTTTATTGGGTGCATGTTCATACATCACCTCTGTTTGCTTAAGATTGATGATGAGCTTTTAATTTTTCATTACTGTTGAAAATCTGTTCATGATCAGTTGCATGGTTTTAAGTGCAAGTATTAGCAAACTGGTGCTGTCTTTTTCTCTTGGAGAATTGTGATTATCTCTGCATTGTTTTGTGAAACTAGTCCCAGTGCCTTTTCTTGAGAAAGCTGGTATGCAAGGTTACATAAATTCAACCACTCAGTCTCAACATGAATTTCCTCATTTTCTGGGATTTGTTGGGTGACTAATGTTGTGCTTAATAAATGTATTCCTGAATCCAGTTGGGCACTGGGAAATGTCAATTGCTACCTTTTTGTTATTGATAAATTTATAATAGTCAATTACTTTTCAAGATTCCAGATTTGCATTGAACATAATAAGGAATGTCAGGGAGGAAGAAAGGCCATTAGATTTCTTGCTCTTGGGTAGACTAAGGCGTAAACACTGAGTATGAAATACTTAGATATTTGTCTTGTAATGCATGGTACAGGCCAGACATCCAGTATTTCCAACAGCACTCTGGTTGAAGCTGAGGGAGAATTGGTGGCAGGCACCAATGTTCTATGGTCACTGTGACAGGGCTGTTGGGAAGCCTGAGGAGGGGAAAAAGAAAAAGGGGAACAAGAAGGTGAATTCTCACATTTGTTGAGTGGTTCAGGCAGACCAAGGGAGTACCAGCTGTCGGGAGAGGGGAGGTTAAGCAATGCTGCCTGACCAGCCCTGTCAAATAATTATTTGTAGATGGTTTGGAATAGATTGATAGTTTTATTTGATTGCTAAAATATGCAAATTGTTTTATTAATTATTAGTTAATAATGTTGGTTTCCTGTTCTTTGCTACATTATTGATTACGGGAAGATTTGTTCAGAAGATCAGGATGTAGAAAGCATGCTAATGAGCCTCTCCAAGGCAAAAGAACTGAACATTTAAGAGTGGTTCAGATCATTTAAATACCAGAGCTATATAAAAATTTTGGATGTTAATTTGCAGCACATCTACTTTTCTTAAAAATAACAAAATGAAGTTTTATGAAATGTTTGCACAATGAAGTGGGAGAACAAATTTATATTATTCAATTATGAAGAAATTTCTTTGGAATCCTCGAAGTTGATGGCAGGTGAATGAGATATTTTGCAGAATGTACAAAACATAATATGCACTTGTATATTTTTTATATGATCTGAATGGCTGAATGCTGTGCTTTCAAAACCATTTGAGTATACTTTCTATCTTTTGAAAAGACTGGAAAAACTCATGCTCTACAGTTCAGAAAATTGGTGTTTAGGAGAGGATTTATAGATGCGGTAAACCCAAATTATTGCTTCAAAATTAATCCAGGAAAGTTAGACCAGAGGACAAAAGTAGTGAAAAGTAAATTTAAAAGGGATATGAACTTCTTTACTCAAAGAGTGATAAATGATTGAAATAGTCTGTCAGGTGGGTGGAAAATATTAGGTGTCCAAAATTCAGATGGGTTCTGTGATTGAAACTTAGAGTACTAAAGGAATGAGCTTCAATGGGCCTAAGACCTTTTTCTCGTGTTTATTTTCTTTTGTTCATTTCGTTGGGAGTATCCTTGTATGATGAGTATATGACATACAGTAAACAATAACAGCAAGATTTGACATTAATTGGCTCAAGTTTGTAACACATCTGCATGGAAAACTGGTTATTGCTTAATTTTAATTGCTGGTTGAACTATCGTTGGCATTCATATTGTCAGATGAAATCAATGTTCCTATAAATGTCTCTAGTCAAAAACATGGCTATCTTAATTTTAGAGCAGGAGCTTGATTTTAATTGAGGCATAATCAACTCTACTAGAATAACTTGAATATTTTGCTTGTCAGAATTATGTAACTGTTTGTTATGCAAGTATCCTTGCAATACAGCAGATATTTTAACGGAAAACTTGTGCATTACAATTGCTTAAATTAATTAAAGATGATTAAATTATAAATGGAATGTAAAGATGTGTCATTCAGAAGATGCATCATTAAGAAGGTATTTTAGGCTGCAATTATATGCTGCTTTAATATTGGGTTAAGTGCCATGCTAATGCCATCAGCTCTCAATGTCTAACTCTCACACAACCTGTTGCTGGATATGTTCAGGCTGATGGCCAGAAACACCTGTTCATTTTTTTTTATGTTAGTAACATGGCTATGTAAAAAGAAAAAGATTAGTGAAGACAAATGTAGGTCCCTTACAGTCAGAAACGGGAGAATTTATAATGGGAAACAAGTAAATGGCAGTGCAATTAAACAAATACTTTGGTTCTGTCTTCACGGAAGAGGGCACAAATAACTTCCCAGAAATGCTAGGGAACCAAGGGTCGAGTGAGAAGGAGGAATTAAAGGAAATTAGTATTAGTAACAAAAATAGTGCTGGTGAAATTAATGGGACAGAAAGCCGATAAATCCCCAGGGCCTGATAATCTGCATCCCAGAGTACTGAAAGAGGTAGCCATCAAAATAGTGGATGCATTGGTTGTCATCTTCCAAAATTCTATAGATTATGGAACAGTTCCTACAGATTGGAGGGTGGCAAATATAACCCCACTATTTAAAAAAGGAGGGAGATTGAAAACCGGGAACGACAGACCAGTTAGCCTAATATCATCAGTAGTAGGGAAAATGCTAGAGTCTATTATAAAGGATGTGATAACAGGACACTTAGAAAATATCAACGGGATTAGACAAAGTCAACATGGATTTATAAAAGGGAAATCATGTTTAACAAACCTACTGGAGTTTTTTGAGGATGTAACTGGTAGAATAGATAAGGGAGAACCAGTGGATGTGTGTTTGGATTTTCAGAAGGCCTTTGATAAAGTCACACATAAGAGGTTAGTGTGCAGAATTAAAGCACATGGGATTGGGGGTAATATACTGGTATGGATTGAAAATTGGTTAACAGACAGGAAACAGAGAGTAGGAATAAATCGGTCTTTTTCGGGGTGGCAGGCGGTGACTAGTAGGGTACCGCAGGGATCAGTGCTTGGGCCCCAGCTATTCACGATATATATCAATGATTTGGATGAGGGAACCAAATGTAATATTTCCAAGTTTGCAGAGGACACGAAACTAGGTGGGATTGTGAATTGTGAGGAGGATGCAAAGAGGCTTCAAGGCAATTTAGACAAATTGAGTGAGTGGGCAAATACATAGCAGATGCAGTATAACGTGGATAAATGTGAAGTTATCCACTTCGGCAGGAAAAACAGAAAGGCAGAGTATTATTTAAATGGTGATAGATTGGGAAATGTTGATGTACAAAGGGACCTGGGTGTCCTTGTGCACCAGTCACTGAAAGCAAACATGCAGGTACAGCAAGCAGTTAGGAAGGCAAATGCTATGTTGGCCCTCATTGCAAGAGGATTTGAGTACAGAGGCAAGGATGTCTTACTACAGTTGTACAGGGCCTTGGTGAGACCACACTTGGTGTACTGTGTGCAGTTTTGGCCTCCTTACCTAAGAAAGAATATACTTGCCATAGAGGGAGTGCAGCGAAGGTTCACCAGACTGATTCCTGGGATGGCAGGACTGTCGTATGAGGAGAGATTGGGTTGACTAGGCCTGTATTCACTAGAGTTGAGAAGAATGAGAGGGGATCTCATTGAAACGTATAAAATTCTGACAGGGCTAGACAGACTGGATGCAGGGAGGCTGTTTCCCCTGGCTGGGGGGGTCTAAATTGGAGGGGGTCACAGACTCGGGATACGGGGTAGGACATTTAGGACTGAGGTAAGGAGAAATCTCTTCACTCAGAGGATGGTGAACCTGTGGAATTATCTACCACAGAAGGCTGTGGAGGCCAAGTCACTGAATATGTTTAAGAAGGAGATAGATAGATTTCTCGACACAGAAGGCATCAAGGGGTATGGGGAGAGAGCGGGAATATGGTATTGAGATGGAGGATCAGCCATGGTCATATTGAATGGCGGAGCAGGCTCGAAGGGCCGAATGGCCGACTCCTGCTCCTATTTTTCTTTGTTTCTATTGTTCTATACAGTAGTATAACAAACAGTGATACTGTGCTACTTGTGGTGTATGTAACCTGTTCCACCTTAAGAGAACTTAAGCCTGTTCCACCTTAAGAGATGTACTACTTTCTCTGGCTGCTGTATACGTAATACCGGTGGTGACCACCGGTATATAAGCACTGTGTAGTAAGATTGTATTTAGTATAGTCCTGACCTCCAACCAGTAAAGACCTGTTGAACTTTAATCTTGTAGTCTGTGTGTTATTAATTACAACTAGAACACACAGACTTTACACTACTGGTCTAAGACTGAGCTACAGAATGTGATTTGCATTTGGTAACACCTGATTTATACCGCTTGACAGAATCATACTTGCACGGCCATGAAGCCATGCATGTGCAGATTTCAGTTCCTAACACAAATTTTAAATGTTTTGAAAGCATAGGATAGGAGTGCCTGCTTTCTCACAATTTTTTTCAAAATATCATCTTCAATTTATAAAGTGCTCCGAACTTCACTGAACCCCAGAGCATTTTGCAAACTTAGCTTGACACTGCAGTGGAGTTGTACTCCATGTGATGCTGAACCAAGAGGTTTTGAGGTGGGTTCTCTGAGTGGGTCTAACTATGCTGTATTTCAGTATCTGATGAGAACCTCAATTGGAAACATTTTGCAGCAACAGTAAACTGCATCATCACTAAATTTAAATTATAGATCTCTTGGTGCATACACTTTCACCATTTTCTTCTCTTCATAATTGTAAAATGTTAACCTACCTCCACATTAAGATTTACAAGTAAAATTGAATCCTTTTATGTTAATGACTATTTGTTGTGATCAGGTGCTTACAACGGTCAAAATCTGTTTTCCAGATCTTCTTCTTCTTGGGCAGTCTCTCGGAACCGAGGATGACTTGCTTCCACATTAAAAATGAGTTTGCAGGTGACTGGTAAGTCCAATGCAGGACTTACAGTCTCTGTCACAGGTGGGGCAGACGGTGGTTGAAGGGGCGGGTGGGTGGGGTGCTTGGGTTGATGTGCACTCCTTGCGCTGCCTGCGCTTGGCTTCCGCTTACTCCCGGCGAAGAGACTCGAGGTGTTCAACGCCTTCCCGGATGCTTCTCCTCCACTTTGTGCGGTCTTGGGCTAGGGATTCCCAGGTGTCGGTGGGGATGTTACACTTTTTCAAGGAGGCTTTGAGGGTGTCTTTGAAGCATTTCCTCTGCCCACCTGGGGCTCTCTTGCCGTGTTGGAGTTCCGAGTAGAGTGCTTGTTTTGGGAGTCTCGTATCGGGCATGCGGACAATGTGACCCGTCCATCGGAGCTGATTGAGCGTGGTCAAAGCTTCGATGCTGGCCTGAGCAAGAACACGGACGGATTTGCAGGATCTTGTGAAGGCAGCGTTGGTGGTACCTCTCCAGTGCTTTGAGGTGCCTGCTGTACATGGTCCATGTCTCTGAGGCATACAGCAGGGCGGGTATCACTGCTGCTCTGTAGAGCATGAGCTTAATGCCGGGTTTGAGGTCCTGGTCTTCAAACACTCACTTGTGTTTGCGCTCACTGAGAGGTCGAACTCCAAACCATCGTCAACATCTTCACCGAAACGTACGAGAGCATGGGCCTTACACTAAACATCCGTAAGCCAAAGCCAACCTGCCCCCGCCACACAGTACTGCCCCCCGATTATCAAAATCCATGACAAGGCCTTGGACAATGTGGACCACTTTCCATACCTCAGGAGCCTACTGTCAGCAAGGGCAGACGTCGACGACGAAGTCCAACACTGCCTTCAGTGTGCCAGTGCAGCCTTCGGTCGCCTTTCCAAATCGCAATCTGTCTGATACCAGGTTATAATAATTTATAGCTTTCAGTGCCAGTGCAGTTTGGTTGTAGTGATTATGTTGGTGGCAGCTCCTCATTGTTGAAAGGCAATTGTCTGTTCTAGTATCATTAATGTGCAGGTCTTCTAGCATTTAAATGGATAATAATGTTACTGATGGGCTTCAAATTATTCTTAACTGGTTAATTGCAAAAGACGCAGTGACTGTATGACTGTCTGCTACACCAGCACTTTCTAAGCCTGGAGTACTCCACTCAAAACATTAGTTTTGGGGAAAGAGCAATGAACGAGATCAAGTGAAAGCCCTAACTTTTAGAGCATTGAGTAGAAGAGGCCCAGTTGCTTCAAGTGCTGTTGACTGTGGAGCAGCATTGCTCAGCAATTCTGTATAGGGTTGCCAACTCTGGTTGAATGTATTTCTGGAGATTTCATCACCACCTGCCTTCAACTGCCCCAGCCCCACGTTCCCAACATTGGTCGCCCAACACAGTCATCCTTGCGGAGTACTGCCTTCCCACGCTAAATGAAAAGTGAAAATATTGTTTATTACTCAATTAGATGATTCGTGACTATCACTCAAACAGCCTTTTTCCCATCTCCAGTATTTTTAGAACTAATAAACAGAAGAGTTCAAAGAAAATGGAAAAAAACACAATTTTATTTAATGCCCCTATAATTTTTCTCCAGGGTTGCTCGCAGCAGTGTCTTGCAGATTAATCTTCAATTCCCGGCGACTCCAGTCCAATCCTGGTTCTGGACATATTGTGGATTATCAGCAGTACACATCAGGGATTGCTAAATTATGATGTACTGATCAGTTGGTTACAATGATCATTTGGGCCACTGGCCAAATCAATCATTAGGATTGGATTCGGAATCTTAAGGTGTAACATATATGTCAGACTTTATGGTAGTTATACTGGATAATTACTTATTGTATCACTATGTTAAGTTCAATTGTAGAATAATAGCTCACACAACAATAATAATATGCACCCTCTATAATACTGAGAATAATAAGAAATGCTACTAACTGAAATAATATTTAGAATCTCAAGAAATTTACAAATCTTAAGGGAAATTTGACAAATCGATCTGAATTTTTTTTTCGTTCCAGAGATGTAGGCATTGCTGGCAAGGCCAGCATTTATTGTCCATCCCTAATTGCCCTCGAGAAGGTGGTGGTGAGCCGCCGCCTTGAACTGCTGCAGTCCGTGTGGTGAAGGTGCTCCCGTAGTGTTGTTGGGGAGGGAGTTCCAGGATTTTGGCCCAGTGACGATGAAGGAACGACGATATATTTCCAAGTCAGGATGGTGTGTGACTTGGAGGGGAACTTGAAGGTGATGGTGTTCCCATGCGCCTGCTGCCTTTGTTCTAGGTGGTAGAGGTTGCGGGCTTGGGAGGTGCTGTCGAAGAAGCCTTGGCAAATTGCTGCAGTCCTGCAGCCACGGTGCGCCGGTGGTGGAGGGAGTGAACGTTTACGGTGGTGGATGGGGTGCCAATCAAGCAAGCTGCTTTGCCCTGGATGGTGGCGAGCTTCTTGAGTGTTGTTGGAGCTGCACTCATCCAGGCAAGTGGAGAGTATTCCATCACACTCTTGACTTGTGCCTTGTAGATGAATATAATTATACACTTGACCATGTAGTCTAGACTGAAACGCTAGTGCACTACTTAGGGAGTGCTGCGCTGTTGGAGGCATCGTACTTCCAATGAGACGTTCGATAATGCAAAGGCCAAATACTGTGGATGCTGGAAATCTGTAATAAAAACAGAAAATGCTGAAAATACTCAGCAGGTCAGGCAACATATGTGGAGAGAGAAACAGAGTTAATGTTTCAGGTCGATGACCTCTCATCAGAACTGGAAAAATTATAGATATAACAAGGTTTTAAGCAAGTGCAGAGGCAGGAAAAGAGGGTGGGGGGGAGGGAAGAACAAAAGGGAAGGTCTATTTTGGGTGGAAGGCAGGAAAGATTAAATGACAAAAGGGAAGATTGTACAAAGCAAAAGAAAGATGTTCGCAAAATACTGCAGATGCTGGAAATCCAAAATAACAACAGAAAAAGCTGGAAAAACTCAGCAGGCCAGGCAACATCCGTGGAGAGAAATTAAAGTCAACGTTTAAGTAAAGAAATAAAAGATGGGTCTAGAAGAGGTGTAAATGGGAATAGCTGAATTATCAACAGCTGCCATCTGAAAAAATGGAGGCAGAGGTTATGATCTGAAATTGTTGATGTTCGATAATGCTCTGTCTCCTTGTTTTGGTGGTTAAGGTGGACTTTAAAAATCCCATGGTACTTGAAGAGAAGCAAGGAGTTCTTTGTGTTTTGGCTAACATTCTTCCTCGACCAATAACCTCAAAGAATAAATGGTCATTTGTCTCATTGATGTTTGTGGGACATGGCTGGTATAAGTGGCTTCCTCATTTACCCTCCTGACGTAACTTTACGAACATACAAAATTGACGGGCAGGAAAAGACCAGCTAGTCCATCAGGCCTGCCCCACACTCATGATGGCTGGACCATCATAACGAAACACTTCCTACCTGCCCCTGCCCCTGCCCCGTGTAATCTCCTGGCAGATGCAAAAAACAGAGAAAAACCCAGGGCCAATAAGGGAAAAAATATTTTGGAAATAATTTCAAGAAGTAATTCATTGTACAAAACACATCGAGATATTTCAACATGAAGATGTTATAAATGGAAGTATTATTTTGTTTTATTATGAGTGGCTTTTTGTCCTGGACTCGTGTTTATAGGTTTTTATAAAGATTTTTTCATATTTCTTTGTGCTATTTTTCATTTCAGCAAAATGAAATTTCTTAATAACATATTGTCTTTCCAATGTATTAAATTTTGTTGCAGCTTTGCAACTTTATCATGAACAGAAGATTTATATTCAAAGCACCAACAGTCTTCTACTGAATGTCAAACTAAAAGGATGCCGAATATGTTTTTGGGTAAATTATAATTCATGTGCAATGTACAGTGTATATTTTTAAAAGGGGTTTATCATACACTTGAAGAATATAGATTGTTTTGATTTGCTCCGCACAGAGCATCAAGAATAGCCAATATTTGCTTTTCCACTTAACACATAAAGAAGGCAGTTCTGAAATTCTGTGTGTTTTACATAGTTTCAATTTCTTGCATACAAATTGAAAGAAGTATTATCTTGAGATGACTGGATGTCCTTTCATCCCCTCAGCAGCAACCATGAAGTTTAAGTATCGGGCTCAACACGCTCACTGAAGAGATACAAAGGATAAGGAACTTTATGAAGGGCAACTTATCAGGGCTATCTTATTAGGCGGCAGGTTGAAGTGATAACCTATAAGTCAGCAGCTGATCAGACAACCTGCACATTTAAGCAGGTACAGAGAAGCTGACCTAGAAGAAATCGTGATACAGTACTACTGGAGCCAGTGGGCCAATATTTATAGGGAGAGAGCAGGGGAGTGTGTTTGCTGGGGGGTCAGACCACCAAAGGGAGACCGGGAGAGATTGCGGGTTTGGAGAGCAGGGTGTTGGCCGATATCGGCAGATGATTTGTTTGAGGAGCCAGGGGGAGCATCACTGCTCCTCCTGGCACACAGGCAGTGCTATAGAAATCATTTACCTGCTGGATCCGGCTGCTCCCGCCTCCCTTTAGCTGCCGGGTGTACCCGAGCCTTGGGAAACCCATGCAGGAGGTGTTCAATTCAAATCGCTTCCAAAATATCAGGAACGGAGCCTCTTGATTATTATAAATATGGAGATATGAAGCTGCCTTGATTCCTGATGATCATTGGATCACATCGTCATGGAGACTTTGAACGTGAACCACTTCCCAGCAGTAAACTTCCGAATCTCCTGCTTGTGAACGGTTTGGTTCTGCTTTCTCCTCACTTTTTGTTTCTTTTATATAATTATGTTTTTCAAGTGTGGGTTACTCAGACGCCATGAACCCCACCGCGGTTAAAATGGAAGCAGGCACATTCGTGGTGGGTTGGGGGTTGGGTTTTGCAAATTTGCCGATTTAAGCTCCCCACCCCCGACCCTCTCCCGCCTGTTGTGGTGGGGTTATAATTACCCCATTATGTACAATTCTAAGTACTTTGATCATAAAGCTGTTCATCTTACTACTAGTGTCCTTTTTCTCCTGTATTCTGCACCCCTCTATTACTTCTCTCTTGTTCTTGCCATTCAAAGTCAGTTACCTCATAGAACATCACTACTTAGAATAACACATGTGAAATCATCAATCTGTACCTCAACTTTTGTTCTAGAGCCTACACAGGACATTTAATTCAATTATACTGTAGTCTGTCAAGATTTTAATAGGTATCCTGGTATCTACAACATGGAACATCAGTTAGGAAATCCACATTTCCAAATGCTAAACTGAAAGGACATTTGTTTGCACTAAAGCTTTTTCTTGGCAGTAAATTTGTTAGTCTTGGACAATTATGAGACAGGGATCAAAAATTGTCCAGAAAGCATCAGTGATGGTGTTCAAGATGATATCTGTAATTGAAAATCATTCTACTCTCCCTACCAACAAGTGTTGGGGAGGAGTGGTTACAAAAATAAAATAAATGCAAATAAATAATATGGGGGTACGGAAGTGTCTATTACTGGATTAGTAATCCAGAGGTCTGGACTAATAATCCAGAAAACGAGTTCAAATTCAGCCATGGCAGTTTGAGAATTTGAATTAACTTTTTAAAAAAAAAAATGGAAATATATCAGTAAAAGTGACCATGAAGCTGTCGAATTGTCGTAAAAATTCAACTGGTTCACTAATGTCTTTTAAAAAGAAAGACTTGCATTTATATAGTGCCTTTCACCGACCTTAGGTCGTCCCAAAGCGCATTACAGCCAATGATCTACTTTTGAAGTGTAGTCATTGTTGTAATGTAGGAAACGCGGCAGCCAATTTGCACACGGCAAGCTCCCACAAACAGCAATGAAATAAGTGACAATTAATTGAAATGAAATGATAATTTGCTTTAGGTGTTGGTTGAAGGATAAATTTTGGCCAGGACACTGGGAGACTTCCCCTGCTCTTTTTCGAATGATGCTATGGGATCTTTTATGTCCACTGGAGAGAGTAGATGGGGCCTCGATTTAATGCCTCATCCAAAAGATGGCACCTCCGATGGTGTAGCACTCCCTCACCACTGCACTGAAGTGTTTAGGGAAGGAAACCTGCTGTCTTTAACCGGTCTGGTCTGTATGTGAGTCTGGTCCCACACCAGTGTTCAGATAGCATTGATAACTAGTTCAAGATCGATTCTCACATTTTATGACATTGTCTGCACCCCATGATGTACACTGCGGACAACCTATAGTGCATTAATAGGGTCAGATAAACAATCGTAACACAAATTCACTCTTCTGTGGATTATATTTTGTAAGGAATTTCATAGGGCTTGATCCAAAGTTTGCTTTTCTGCTTTATACTCAACAATAGCAGTAAGCATTCCTACTGTAGGCCATTGAAATGGCACAGGTGTATATGTAATGCAAAGCTCTCCCAGCATTATTCAGACAATATATCTCAACCATAACCTTAAGGGCATTTCAATTAATAGACGTCTTTTTTTTAGCCATCTTTGCAACTTTATTAAAACTGAGACAATGCATGATGCATTTAAATTAAATTTTATGCTGTGTATTTACATCCACTTCAATGAGGTGGAAATGGCCCATTCCCATTTCAGTTATGATCTTTAACAGCCATCTGATAGAAGCAACTTTTATTTCATTCATCTCAACTGGATTCCGACTCTTTCCAAATCTGAAAGGAAAGCATTCTTTTTAATGCAATCCCCCGAACCCCTGATGGGAACATTGAGTTTGAAGTTGTGCATGGTTGAACATTTAATTCAGCATTGTCGCAAATTTTGTGAATGTCTGGAATATAAAGCATTTCTTTTCTTACTATTTTCTTTTTAAAGTTATTTTTCACTCCGTTGTGTGGACTTAATTCTGAACTTACTCTGTGCACATTAACAATTTCCTGTTAAATGACAATGGATTATCTACATCATGTAGAAATTTAGAAGTACCATTTTTGGAAATGTAATAAGCTATTTAACTTTTGTTCAACAACAACAACAACTTGTATCTATATAGCGCCTTTAACGTAGTAAAACATCCCAAGGCGCTGCACAGGAGTATTATCAGACAAAAAATTTGACACCAATCCACATAAGCATAAATTAGGACAGATGACCAAATGCTTGGTCAAAGAGGTAGGTTTTAAGGAGTGTCTTAAAGGAGGAAAGAGAGGTCGCGAGGTGGACAGATTTAGGCAGGGAATTCCAGAACTTAGGACCTAGGCAACAGAAGACACGGTCGCCAAATGTTGAGCGATTATAATCAGGGATGCTCAAGAAGGCAGAATTAGAGGAGCGCAGATATCTCGGGTGGGGGGGGGGGGGTGTTGTGGGGCTGAAGGAGATTTCAGAGATAGAAAGGGGTGAGGCCATGGACGGGTTTGAAAACAAGGATGAAAATTTTGAAATCGAGGCGCTGCTTAACCAGGAGCCAATGTAGGTCAGCAAGCACAGGGGTGATGGGCGAACGGGACTTGGTGCGAGTTAGGACACGGGCAGCCAAGTTTTGGATGACCAAGTTTACGTAGGGTGGAATGTGGGAGGCCTGCCAGGAGTCATAGAGTTTTACAGCACAGAAAGAGGCCCTTCGGCCCATCGTGTCTGCGCCGCCCATCCATCCCTGTCCAGTCTAATCCCATTTTCCAGCATTTGGTCCATAGCCTTGTATGCAATGGCATTTCAAGTGCTCATCCAAATGCTTCTTGAATGTTGTGAGGGTTCCTGCCTCTACCACCCTTTTAGGCATTGAGTTCCACATTCCAACCACCCTCTGGGTGAAAAAGTTCCTCCTCAAATCCCCTCTAAATCTCCTGCCCCTTACCCTGAATCTATGCCCCCTTGTTATTGACACCCCCACTAAGGGGAAAAGTTCCTCTTTGTCTACCCTATCTATGCCCCTCATCATTTTGTACACCTCAATCAGGTCCCCCCTCAGCCTTCTTTGCTCCAAGGAAAACAACCCCAGCCTGTTTAGTCTTTCTTCATAGCTGAGGCGCTCCATCCCAGGTAACATCCTGGTGAATCTTCTCTGCACCCTCTCCAAAGCAATCACATCCTTCCTATAGTGAGGTGACCAGAACTGCACACAGTACTCCAGCTGTGGCCTCACCAGCGTTTTGTACAGCTCCATCATAACCTCCCTGCTCTTATATTCTATGCCTCGGCTAATGAAGGCAAGTATCCCATATGCCTTTTTAACCACCTTATCTACCTGTTCCGCTGCCTTCAGGGATCTATGTACATGTACACCAAGGTCCCTCTGACCCTCTGTACTTCCTAGGGTCCTACCACTCATTGTGTATTCCCTTGCCTTATTTGTCCGTCCAAAATGCATCACCTCGCACTTTTCAGGGTTAAATTCCATTTGCCACTTTTCCGCCCATCTGACCAACCCGTTTATATCGTCCTGTAGCCTGAGGCTTTCCTCCTCGCAATTTACCACCCCACCAATTTTCGTGTCATCTGCGAACTTACTGATCATACCTTTTACATTCTCATCCAAATCATTTATGTAGATCACAAACAGCAAGGGACCCAGCACCGATCCCTGAGGTACCCCACTGGACACAGGCTTCCAGTCACAAAAGCAACCTTCGACCATCACCCTCTGCCTCCTGCCACTCAGCCAGTTTAGGATCCAAGGATCCAACGCGCCAAGGCACCCTGGATCCCATGGGCTCTTACCTTCTTGACCAGTCTCCTATGCGGGACTTTGTCAAAAGCTTTACTGAAGTCCATGTAAACCACATCCACAGCATTTCCCTCATCCACCCCCCTAGTCACCCCCTCGAAAAATTCAATCAGATTTGTCAGACATGATTTACCCTTGACAAAGCCATGCTGACTATCCCCGATTAATCCTTGCCTCTCCAAGTGGAGACTAATTTTGTCCCTCAGAATTTTTTCCAATAATTTCCCTACCACAGATGTTAGGCTCACTGGCCTGTAATTCCCTGGTTTATCCCTGCTACCCTTCTTGTATAATGGTACTACATTAGCTGTTCTCCAGTCCTCTGGTACATCCCCTGTGGCCAGAGAGGTTCTGAAAATTTGTGTCAGAGCCCCTGCAATCTCCTCCTTTGCCTCCCACAGCAGCCTGGGATACATCTCGTCCGGGCCTGGGGATTTATCCACTTTTTGGCCTGCTAAAACCGCTAGCACCTCCTCCCTCTCGATGCTAATATGTTCAAGTATGTCACAGTCCCCTTGCCCGATTTCTATGTCCGCATCGTCTTTCTCCATAGTGAACACAGATGCAAAAAATTCATTTAAAACCCCGCCTACATCATCTGGCTCTACACACAGATTGCCACTTTGGTCCCTAATGGGCCCTACCCTTTCCCTGGTTATCCTCTTGCCCTTAATATACTTATAAAACATCTTAGGATTTTCCTTTATTTTGCTCGCCAGTGTTATTTCATGGCCCCTCCTCGCCCTCCTAATTTCTTTTTTAAGTATGCCCCTGCACATTTTATACTCCTCTAGGGCTTCTTTAGTCTTTTGTAACTGCCAAAAGCCCCCCTTTTTATTTCTAATGCATTTTTGTATATCCCTTGTCATCCAAGGTTCCCTTTGCTTGTTGGTCCCACCCTTGACCTTTACAGGAACATGTTGGCATTGTACTCTCTCTATTTCCCTTCTGAAAGTCTCCCACTGTTTTGATGTGGATTTTCCTATAAGCAGCTGCTCCCAGTCCACTTTGGCCAGATCCTGCCTTATCATATTAAAATCGGCCTTCCCCCAATTTAGAACCCTTATTTCCGGGCCGTCTTTGTCTTTTTCCATGACCACCTTAAATCTCACCGAATTATGGTCACTGTCGCCAAAATGCTCTCCTACTGACACTTCCACCACTTGCCTGGCTACATTCCCCAGAATTAGGTCCAGTACCGCCCCCTCTCTTGTAGGACTTTCTACATGTTGGCTCAAAAAGCTCTCCTGGATGCACTTTAAGAATTCTGCACCCTCTAAGCCTTTCACACTCTGACTATCCCAATTTATATTGGGGAAGTTGAAATCCCCCACTATTATTACCCTATTATTTTCACACTTCTCTGAGATTTGCCTACATATCTGTTCCTCTATCTCCCCCTGACTGTTTGGGGGCCTATAGTACACTCCCAGCAAAGTGCTTGCCCCCTTTTTGTTTTTAAGTTCTACCCATAAGGCCTCATTAGAGGAACCCGCTAATATATCATCCCTCCTTACAGCAGTAATTGACTCCTTAATTAATATTGCAACACCTCCATCCCCTTTTACACCCCCCTCTGTCTCGCCTGAAGATTCTATACCCCGGAATATTGAGCTGCCAGTCCTGACCCTCCCTCAACCATGTCTCCGTGATAGCAACAATATCGTACTCCCATGTGCTCAACAACAACTTCAGTTCATCCACCTTATTTGCAAGACTCCTTGCATTAAAATAAATGCCTTCCGGCCCTGCCATATTCCCTTTTGCCTTCACACATTTGCTCTGCCTTCCCAGCTGACTTGTTTTTTCCTCTGTATTTGGCTGTAAATCACCCCCTACTATAGCCCCACTCTGTACCCCATCCCCCTGCCAAGTTAGTTTAAACCCCCCCCAGCAGTGCTAGCAAACCTCCCCGCAAAGATATTGGTTCCCCTCTGGTTCAGGTGTAAACCGTCCGACTTGTACAAGTCCCACCTTTCCCAGAAGCAGACCCAGTGATCCAGGAAACTAAAGCCCTCCCCCCTGCACCATCCCTTTAGCCACGCATTCATCTGTTCTATCTTCCTATTCCTATACCCACTAGCACGTGGCACCGGGAGTAATCCAGAGATTACAACCTTTGAGGTCCTGCTCTTTAATCCTTCACCTAGCTCCCTAAATTCTTGCTGCAGGATCTCATCCCTCTTTTTACCTATGTCGTTGGTACCAATGTGGACCACGGCCTCTGGCTGTTCACCCTCCCCCTCCAGAATGCCCTGCAGCCGCTCAGTGATATCCTTGACCCTGGCACCAGGGAGGCAACAAACCATCCTGGATTCACGTCTACGGCCACAGAAACGCCTATCTATTCCCCTTACTATAGTGGGAATAGTCAAGTCTAGAGGTAACAAAGGCATAACAAACTTCTGCATCTAATTTCATGAAACTTAAATATAAAACTAGAAACTTCAGATATTTAGTTAGGTTGCAGACAAATATTTTTCAGTGCATATAAACATTTACCATCACTAATAGATGTACAGTATTGTGTTTCTGACTTCCACCTAGACAAGCTTCCCTGCCACCAGCACAGTGCTCACCCTTACTCCTACAACTAGCATCACTGACCCACACTAGAGAGCCTCTGATCATTTATCTTGCCAATTATGGTTGAATGCAGTGTCTGAAGGGTCACTCTTGATTGTCGATCCAAGCTTCTCAGAATGTCCAACGGGAACAAAACTTCACTGCCAACCTGTGCTATATCTGTCATCTAGTAGAAAAAGTCATCACTTTACATGCTATTGGTGTCTGCAGTTCAAGGTGTAGTAAGACAAGGTGCAGGAAGTGTACCTTCAATAATTAATGGGATAAATATAATTTCTCTCTTTCCTATTTCATTTTAATTACAGGGATATTTATTTTTTAAAGCTGTGTTATCATTTATAACTCCGGATAATATCATTTCGCTTAATATGTAACTTTTAACTTAAAATGTCATTTATCAAAAAGATGTACTGCAGCTGAGAATTTTAATGCATTTATAAACCCAATAACTTCTTGAACACTGAAATCTCAAGATGGTTGCCTCCCTTCGTCCAAACTTAATTTGATTTTTGTTGGCGCAGTGCTTCTAAAATGGGGTGTTAGTACGAGGGAACGTAATATTTACTCGTTTGTTTTACATGCAGCAACAGCATTGAGCTTTTTCAGGTTCAGTATTTGAGGTTTCATTTTAGGGTGCAGCTTGCTGTCTACTCACCCAGTCTTAGTAGAACACCTGTGCATCACCATTTTGATTCGCATTTCGAATATCAGACTTTTTTGTGGCCCTTCTGTGTTAGACTGTCAATTTAGTTCTAATTAGTGCAGAATTTTTGGGCAGTTTTGAATGTTGATCACCATCCACTAAGAAGTGGGCTATAACTGTCCAAACTCATTTATGGCCCAAGGCCACACAAAGTGGAGGAGAAGCATTCGAGAAGGCGCCGAACACCTCGAGTCTCTTCGCCGGGAGCAAGTGGAAGTCAAGCGCAAGGAGCGCACGTCAACCGAAGCATTCCACCCACCCGCCCCTTCAACCACCGTCTGCCCCACCTGTGACAGAGACTGTAGGTCCCGCATTGGACTCATCAGTCACCTGCGAACTCATTTTTAATGTGGAAGCAAGTCATCCTCGGTTCCGAGGGACTGCCTAAGAAGAAGATGATTTCACTTATCCCCCATGCAGCTGGTAGACAGTACGGATTTTTATCCAATCAGTTGGACCTGGATTTAAAACATGTTGGCAGTGGTGAATAGTGTTTTAATCCATTCTGCCTTCCACTCCTTTAAACTTAAATGTTCATTATTTAAACAGGCAACAAACAATGAGTAGAGCAGCTGTGAGTAAACACCCAAGGACAAAACCAACAATCCACCAAATATATGGCTGACAGCAAATATATTTAAGTGTCAGCCTTGGCTCAGTGGTAGCACTCTCACCTTTGAATCCGAAGGCAGTTGATTCAAGCCCTACTCCTGCAATAACTTCAGTGCAGTACTGAGGGAGTGCTGCACTGTTAGAGGTGCCATCTTTTATACTGTGGTCCCGTGAGCTGTCTCAGATAAACGTAAAAGATCCCAGGGCCCTATTTGAAGAAAAGTAGGGGAGCTCTTCCGGTGTCCTTGCCAATATTTATCCCACAATCAACATCACCAAAACAGATTATCTGGTCATTTATCTCATTGCTGTTTGCCATGTGCAAATTGGCTACCACGTTTTCTTATATTACAACACTTCAAAAGTACTTAATTAGCTGTAAAGTGCTTTGGGCTGTTTTCAGGTTGTGGACGGTGCCATATAAATGCAAATTCTTTCTTTCTGTCTTTGCCTGCCTGTGTGTCTGTCTGTCTGTCTGACTGCCTGCCTGTCTTTCATAATTAATTCACCTAACTATGTATTATTCGATTGTGAGTTCGGTTTCTTTCTTCCACAACCACATCTTGATTTGCTTTGTTCATACAAATAAAGTTGCTATCACAGAGATCACCTCTAATTATTGAGAACCATAGATTTTAGATTTCAAACATACCAATAAAGTCCTGTGAAGTCATAAGTGCAAATAAACTATGAAAATTCACAAATTTTGACATACACATGTGTAAAATACAATAATGTAATTTTCAAGAGCTATCGAGTTATAAAGGTGAAGTTTCATATTACACAATTAATTTTTAATGATGGTGCTGTTGTTCTTACACTGAACAGCTATACTGATAAGTTTTATTACTAGCTGCCATTTGAGAGGTAAAACCATTTTTGGCCAAAAGGTTTTATGCTGCAAGTTACTTTGGCACCTTGTGCTGATCTGCAAGGATCACAATTGCAGCAAACAAAGAAGATGTACAAATTCCCTTTTAAAATACAGAATAACCATTCACCTGACAGTGATGTCTGACATGACGGCACTTGCCTGGTTTTGTTCCCTTCTCTACTGGGTAAGTGATTTTACACAGCAAAAGCTTGTCAGCCTATGCAGAATTGGAAAAATTGGTGTACTTTTTGTAAGGGTCCTGTGTCAGATTTGTTCAGTTCCACTTAGCTGAGCAATCGATTTGGAATGTGAAAACGTGTTTTATAATTTGGCAGGACATCTGTTGTACTTTTAATGGTGATTTAGATATTCAAAAATTTGATTATACTGCAAAAGTAGATTTTAATCATCAATTCTTTGCAAGAGTATTTTTTTAAGAGTAAGTCAGTAGTAAGCTTTGCAGTCAGAATTGAGCTCAACTCGGGCACGCCCATCAAACAAAATTGCAGTCCTTGCTCATATACCACTATTTTGCTGCTACATAAAAGGCTTTAAACCCTTGTCTCCCCTCCCCCGCCCCCCCCACTATTAGTTTTTACACAATGCATCAAATCATTGGAACTTTAGGCCTCAAATGATTATTGGTAGCTGGCACTATCTAAATACTATACCCCTCAGTTTTGCTAAACTTACTCTTTAGTATTATACCCCTAAAACTGCATCCATGTCAGTTTCTTTCTGATTACTGGCTGATTTATTTCAGTTTTGAGGTTCCTTTTGGGCTATTTTTAAGTACCCAGATCTTTTCTGTAGCATCAATCAGCACACTGGAAATTATTTTTGATCCAACTAAAATTATATATATTTTTTAAGAGCTAATTAGAGAAATCCTGAATTGGCCTTAACTAAGGGAAATATGGTCTTTGTGAACCAAGGTTGTGGGTTTTTATTTTAAAGAAAATGTCACAATTTAAGTAGTTTTAAATCTCCCTGACACTTCTCCCTGCCTTGTCGATCAAACGGGCACCAATGAGCGATGTGATTGATAGTGTAGTGATGGGAAAGCTATCAAAATGCTGGCTAGCCATAAGAGAAGCGTGAGTGGAACTGTGCATTTTCAACACAATAATGCAACACAATGATGTGCTTCAGCGGGCTTTGCATTATAGATTGTTTGCAAACGTATGGCAAGTGGGAAGCTTCCTAAACATTTTTTATGAAGTGATTGAGCACTTGGACAAGTATGAACTGATCAATGAAAGTCAGTCTTGATTTATGAAGGGTGTTGTCTATATGGACTTCCAGAAAGTATTTAATAAGGTTCTGCACAAGAGATTATTCACAAAAATGAAAGCCCTTGGAATTGGATGTAACCTTGTAATATGGGTTGGTAATTGGTTGGGAGTTCAGAGAGACAGGATGTAGGGATAAAGGGAATGTGCTCTCATTGGTAGAATATGACAAGTGGTGTTCCCCAGGGATCTGTACTGGGCCTCAGCTTTTCATCATATATATCAATGGCTTGGCTGAAGGAATAGTGTGTTGTATATCAAAGTTTCTAGGTGACACTAAGTTAGGAGGCACAGTAAGTTTTGCAGATGGGAGCAGGAAGTTGCAAATGGACATAGACAGATTGTGAGTGGACAAAATTATGGCAGATGGAGTTCAATGTGGGAAAGTATAAGGTGATCCACCTTGTCCACCAAGAAAAAGAAAGACTTGTATTTATATAGTACCTTTCATGACATCAGGGCATCCCATAGCACTTTACAGCCAATTAAGTTCTTTTGAAGTATAATCACTATTGTAATGCAGAAAGACAAATTTTCTTAATGGTGAGATACTCGGAACTGTCGAGGAGCAAAGAGATTTGGGTGTCAATGTGCAGAAATCACTAAAAGCTAGTGCACAGGTACAAAAAGTAATCTAAATGGCTAATGGAATGTTGACCTTTATCTCAGGCAGGCTGGAATACAAAAGGGAAGAAGTTCTGCTGCAGTTTTACAGAAATTGGTCAGATCCCATCTGGAGCACTGCGCTCAATTTTGGGCACTGCACCGTGGTCGGGTTACATGCAGATTCACCAGAATATCAGGGCTTAAATGGTTATATATTAAAGACAGGTTACAAAGTATTTACTGCACAGAAACAGGCCATTTAGCCCAACTGGCCCATGCCAGTACTTATGCTCCTCACAAGCCTCCTCCCACCACTCTTCATCTAACCCCATCAGCATATCCTTCTATTCCTTTTTCCCTCATGTGCTTATCTAGCTTCCCCTTGAAAGCATCTATGCTAGTCACCTTAACTACTTCCTGTGGTAGCAAGTTCCACATTCTAACCACTCTGAGTAAAAAAGCTTTTTCTGAATTCGCTATTGGATTTATTAGTGACTAGCTTATATTTATGACCCCTAGTTCTGGTCTCACCCACAAGTGGAAACATCTTCTCTACGTCTACCCTATCAAACCCTTTCATAATCTTGAAGACCTCTATCAGGTCACCCCTCAGTCTTGTCTTTTCTAGAGAAAAGAGCCCCAACCGTTTCAATCTTTTCTGAAAGCTATAACCTCTCAGTTCTGGTATCATTCTAGTAAATCTTTTTTTCACCTTCTCCAATGCCTCTATATCCTTTTTATAATATGGGGACCAGAACTGTTCACAGTACTCCAAGTGTGGTTTAACCAAGGTTCTATACAAGTTTATCATAACTTCTCTGCTTTTTCAATTCTATCCTTCTAGAAATGAACCCCAGTGCTTTGTTTGCTTTTTTATGGCCTTATTAATATAAGGTTGAATATACTTGGCTTGTATTCCCGAGAAACTATTCCCTCTGGTGGGAGAATCCAAAACAATGGGGCATATTTTCAAATGCAAGCCAAGCCATTCAGGAGTGAAATCCAAGCACTTTTTCACACAAAGGGTAATGGAAATTTGGAACTCTGCCCCAAAAGACTGGATGCTGGATCAATGGAAATTAGATTGATAGATTTTTGTTAGGTAAGGGTATCAAGGGATAAGGAGAAAAAGCAGGTAAATGGAGTTGAAGTACAGATGATCCATGATCTGATTGAATGGCGAACAGGCTTGAGGGGCTGAATGGTTTACTTGTAGGAATCGTCGAATTCCTAACTAATAACTGAGGTCGACTCATGAGATCAAACAAACAGGTCTTTAATGTAAGACTAAACGAGTTCGAACCGTTTCTTGAGATCGATACAGGAGAACCACGAAAACAGGTCTTAACAAGATGGAGATTCCATGAGGACAGCCTTGGCAGTCATGTGGTTTGCGACGTGACGTCATCGCGTTTGCCCGCGCTCTTAAAGGGGCCACGCCCCATGCATACAAACACTACACAAAACACAGTAATGTCTAACACAATGGTACCGGCTTAGGCTGGTGTTAGAACATCGTTAAAGGGAATTATATACAGTTGCCCAGAGTCATTCAGTGGCTCCGCCACATGCGCCCCCCCAGAATTTGCTTTAACGGACAAAGTCTAGCGGTGAGGTGGTCTGATGAGCCTGTCAGAACGACCCCTGTACTCCTGAGGCGGAGGCTGTTGGGCGGCTGGCGGGCGGTTGCACTTGGTCTGCTGTAACGGCGATGGGTGGCCGACCTCGTCTCGGCGGTTGTGCTGTCTCGACGGGGCGGTCGAGGTCCAGATGTGCTGGCTTTAAGCGATCGACCGAAATGTGGTCTAGTTTACCACCGACATCTACCGTGAAGGTTTTGTCCCCTGCCTCTAACACGTGGAAGGGATCAGTATATGGGACCTTGAGTGGATCCCTATGAGCATCGTGGCGAATAAAGACGTACTCAGCCTTGTGAAGCTCCGGGGGAACGTGCGAACTCTGCAGCCCATGATGCGAAGTGGGCACCGGTGCAAAGCATCTGGCCGCCTCCTGGTGACTAGTAAGCTGGTTAGACGCGGACCATGGCTTCGTCGATGCTGGCAGGAAATCACCCGGGACTCGCAGCGGCTGACCGTACACCAGCTCCGCTGATGAAGAGTGAAGGTCTTCCTTGGGGGCTGTGCAAAGGCCCAACAGGACCCACGGTAGCTTGTCTGCACATCCAGCGTCCTGGAGGCTGGCCCTCAGGGCGGCTTTCAGTGATCGGTGGAAGCGTTCACAGAGGCCATTCGCCTGTGGGTGGTAGGCCGTGGTGTGGTGCAATTTGACACCGAGTCCTTGGGCCACTGCATTCCAGAGTTCGGAGGAAAACTGCGGTCCTCTGTCAGAAGAAATATCTGCGGGCACTCTGAAACGGGCGACCCAAGTGGAAATGAACACCCTGGCCACGTCCGCCGAAGTAGTGGATGACAGGGGAACCGCCTCCGGCCATCTGGTGGTGCGGTCAACCATGGTCAGGATGTGTGAAAAATCATGGGAGGGTGGGAGTGGTCCTACCAGGTCCACATTGACATGGTCAAAACGTTGCTCCGGAACTGTGAAGGTGGCCAATGGAGCTTTGACGTGGCGCTGTACTTTGGCCTTTTGGCAGACCACGCAGGTGTTGGCCCAGTCACAGACATCCTTGTGCATGCCATGCCATACGAATTTCGCTGACATCAGCTTCTGAGAGGCCTTCATTCCTGGGTGTGACAACCCGTGTATGACGTCAAACACTTTACGGCGCCAGACGACCGGCACGACCGGGCGAGGGTCCCGTATGGAGACGTCACACAACAGCGTGGTACCTGCCGAATGGAACTTGACGTCAGCCAACTGGAGGCCAGTGACGGCCGTTCTGCAGGCTTGGACTTCTGGGTCTGAGGCTTGGTCTGCTGCCATGAGGGCGTAATCGATGCCCAAATGAACCGTATTGACGGTCGCAGGCGAGAGGCCGTCTGCCACCAGGTTGTCCTTATCGGCCACGTGCTGTATATCCGTGGTGAATTCAGATATGTAGGTCAGTTGACGTTGCTGTCGGGATGACCACGGTTCGGCGATCTTGGCCATGGCAAAAGTTAGTGGCTTATGGTCCACAAAGGCGGTGAAAGGACGTCCTTCCAGGAGGAAGCGAAAATGGCGGATGGCCAGAAAAAGGGCGAGCAACTCCTGGTCGAACGTGCTATATGCTCTCTCGCTCCGCCGTAGTTGACGGCTGAAGAATGCCAATGGCTGCCACGTCCCATTCACCCACTGCTCTTGCACGGCGCCGATTGCGTAGTCTGACGCGTCGGTGGTGAGGGCGATGGTGGCTCCTGGCAGCGGGTGCGCCAGCGTGGTTGCGTTGGCTAAGGCGCTTTTGGTGTCGGTGAACGCTCGGGCCATGTCATCCGTCCAGTCCACCGGGTTCTTGCCAGTCTTGCCCTTGAGGGCCTCGTACAGGGGCTGCATGAGTAGTGCTGCCTTAGGCACGAAACGGTGGTAAAAGTTTATCATGCCTAGGAATTCCTGCAGGGCCTTAATGTTTTGCGGGCATGGAAAGGATATCACCGCCTCTACCTTCGCTTGTAAAGGAACCGCTCCCTCTGCGGTGATGCGATGCCCCAGGAAATCAATTTGGTGCAGGCCAAACTGACACTTGGCCGGGTTGATAATCAGGCCGTGTTGGCTGAGGCGTCGAAAAAGGGTGCGTAGGTGACAAATATGTTCCTCTTTAGTAGGACTCGCAATGAGAATATCGTCCAGGTAGACGAAGAGGAACTTGAGGTCCCGCAGCACGGAGTCCATCAGGCGTTGGAAAGCCTGGGTGGCGTTCTTTAACCCAAACGGCATTCGCAAAAACTTGAAGAGGCCGAATGGGATGATGACTGCGGTCTTCTGGACGTCCTGTGGGTGCACTGGGACCTGGTGGTAGCCCCGTACGAGGTCGACTTTCGAGAAGCCGGTGCTCCCTGCCAAATGGGCAGAGAAATCCTGGATGTGGGGGATTGGGTAGCGATCAGGAGTGGTGGCGTCGATAGTTGCCGCATGGTCGCCATCCACCACCAGGCTTTGGGACGCTATGGAGGGGTGAAGACCAGGGACTATTCGACCAGCGAATAATCCCTAACCGTTCCATGGTCGCGAACTCCGCCTTTGCGACCGCCAGCTTGCCAGGTTCCAGGCGCCGGGCTCGCGTGTAGACCGGGGGGCCGTTGGTGGTGATGTGGTGCTCAACACCATGTTTTGTGACTGTGGAGGAGAACGTGGGTCTTGTCAGGTTGGGAAATTCGGCGAGCAGACAAGCGAACTCGTCAGGAGTCGGGAAAGCACAGGCGACGGTGCGCAACGTAGTGTTACTGCGGTAATAAGGGATAGAATTGAAAGTTGCCGCGTTGATCAACCGCCGGTTCTTCACGTCGACCAGGAGGCTGTTGGCGCACAGGAAATCCGCGCCGAGAATGGGTTGAGAAACCTTGGCCATAACAAACTCCCAGTGAAAACGTTGCCCCCCGAAGCACACCTCCACTTGCCGTCTGCCGAAGGTCCGAATTGCTCCGCCATTGGCCGCTTCAAGGGCGAGGCTGTGATTCCCTGCCTGCACATCGAGGGCGGACGCAGGTAAAATGCTGCACTGCGCTCCTGTGTCACACAGAAAACGACGACCGGAGAGCGTATCGGTGATGAAAAGCAACTTGCCTGCGTTGCCGATCGCCATGGCGGCCGCGGGGCGCCCGTTAGACCCGTTCCTCTGTAGTCGCGGTTGTTTTTTTGGGGGGAAAGCTGCAGGGAGGGTGGCAACGTCTCGCCTTCGCGCCGAACTGCACGTGGTAGAAACACAGCCCAGCAGGCTGATGAGCTGGGGTGGCATCTGTGGGAGATGGGCGCCTCGTGGCGGTGCAGTACTGCTGCGTTACCGCGAAAATTTTGTCCGCCTCTGCCGCGAGTGCCGCGCAGTCTTCCACCTCTGATCTGGCCAGGGCAGCTTGCACCTGCTCAGGCAGCTGGCTGAGGAATAGTTCACGGAAAAGGAAGCATTCTGGTTCTGAGCCCAGGAGTGTGAGCATTTGGCTCATCAACTCCGAAGGCTTGGAGTCCCCGAGCCTGGACATAGCGATGAGGAGGCTGATGATTCGCGAGGTGGTAGAGCCGTCGAGTGCAGAGACCACATAGAGATATTTGGTCTGATCCGCAACGATGCCCCTCAGGATGAACTGGGCCTTGACCTGAGTGAACCACGAGGTCGTTTGCTGCTCCCAGAACTGCGGTAGCTTCAGCGAAACGGCGTTGGCCTCCATGTTGTGTTCTTTTTGCGAAAAACGTTCACAAATAACGGGGTCACCAATGTAGGAATCGTCAAATTCCTAACTAATAACTGAGGTCGACTCAGGAGATCAAACAAACAGGTCTTTAATGTAAGACTAAACGAGTTCAAACCGTTTGTTGAGGTCGATACAGGAGAACCACGAAAACAGGTCTTAACAAGATGGAGATTCCACGAGGACTGCCTCGGCAGTCACGTGGTTTGCGACGTGATGTCATTGCGTTTGCCCGCGCTCTTAAAGGGGCCACATCCCGTACATACAAACACTATATACAAAACATAGTAATGTCTAACACAATGGTACCAGCTTAGGCTGGTGTTAGAACATCGTTAAAGGGAATTATATACAGTTGCCCAGAGTCATTCAGTGGCTCCGCCACATACTCCTATTTCTATGTTGCCATTATCTGGGATAATTGATGGTTTTTGAGCAGCTTACCTGTGTCTAGGTGTGCTGTTTCATTAGAAATTATAAGGTTTAAGATCCAACTAAAGGGAAAAAGCCAGTCCAAAGACTTGAACATCGGATTGGAATAGCATTAAATTTAGTAAGATGAGGGGGGAGTAGATGAGGTGAGGTGAAAGGAGAAATGGCACACACGACCTTTTTTTTGAAAAAGCAGATTGCAATGGAACAGAATAAATATATAGAAGGAAACTCCTAGTAGTTTTAAGATGCCATGGATAAATAAAGATGTTGGAAACCATTTAAATTTGAATAAGAGGATATATGAGTTCTATAAGAATTATAATAATGAAACTATATATTATAAAAAGTAATATTAAAACTAAAAGTAAATATGAGAAAATTAGAAGAGATTAAGAACAGAATAATGAAAGCTAAGCGGGAGTATGAGAATATAAGAATAAAATCATTATCAATAGCAATAATTTTACAAGTGTATCCATAAAACAAGAATTATTAAAAGTGAGGTGGGATCAATGGTCAATTTGTAGATGTTGATTAAAAAAAATGGTGGGGTATTTAATAAGTGGAGAGAAACAGAGTTAACATTTCAGGTCGAAGACCTTTCGTCAGAACTGGAAAAAAGCAGGAAATGGAGCAGATTTAAAAGCAAGTTTAGGGGTTGGGAAATGGGGGAGGGGATGAAAGAACAAAGGGGAAGGTCTGTGATAGGATGGAAGGCAGGAGAAGTAAAGAGGCATTAAGAGATATTCAAGGCAAGAGGAGATGGTAATGGGACAGGTTAAGAAACAAAGGATGGCTCTAGATGAAGTGTGAATTGCGCTGGCAGAATAAAAGACAGCTGTCATGTGGGAGGGAAGAAAAAAAAGGCATAAACAAAAAGTGTGGATAAAAAATATAAATATGATAGGGGCCGAGGTTATGATCTGAAATTGTTGAACTCTATGTTGAGTCCAGAGGGCTGTAAAGTGCCTAATCAAAAGATGAGGTGCTGTTCCTCGAGCTTATGCTGAGCTTCCGTGGAACAATGCAAGAGGCCGAGGATGGTGAGATCTGAGTGGGAATGGGGCGGTGAATTAAAGTGACAGGCGACCAGAAGCTCAGGGTCCCCCTTACGGACTGAACGGAGGTGTTCCGCAAAACGGTCACCCAATCTGCGTTTGGTCTCCCCAATGTAGAGGAGACCACATCGTGAGCAGCGAATACAGTATACTAAATTGCAAGAATTACAAGTAAATCGCTGTTTCACCTGAAAGGGGTGTTTGGGGCCCTAGACAGTGGACAGTGGGAATATAAGGGCATGTGTTGCATCTCCTGCGCTTGCACGGGAAGGGGTGCTGGGGGTGATAGAGGAGTGGTCTAGGGTGTTGCGGAGGGAGCGGTCCCTATGGAATGCTGAAAGGGGAGGTGAGGGGAAGATGCATTTGGTGGTGGGATCACGCTGGAGGTGGTGGAAATGGTGGAGAATGATTTGTTGAATGTGGAGGCTGGTGGGGTGAAAGGTGAGGACAAGGGGAACTCTATCCTGGTTCCGGGAGGGTGGGGCAGGGGTGAGGGCAGAAGTGCGGGAGATAGAACAGACACGGTCGAGGGCTGTGTCAACCACTTTAGAGGGGAATCCTCGGTTGAGGAAAAAGGAAGACATGTCGGAAGCACTAGTATGGAAGGTGGCATCGTCGGAGCAGATGCGGCGGAGACTGAGAAACTGGAAGAATGGAATAGAGTTTTTACAGGAGGCGGGGTGGGAGGAAGTGGAGTCCAGGTAGCTGTGGGAGTCAGTGGGCTTGTAGTGAATGTTTGTCAATAACCTATCCCCAGAGATGGAGACGGAGAAGTCGAGGAAGGGAAGGGAAGAGTCGGAGATGGACCATGTGAAGGTGAGGGAAGGGTGGAAATTGGAAGCAAAGTGAATGAAATTGTCTAGTTCAGGGCGAGAGCAGAAAACGGCACCGATACAGTCATCAATGTACCGGAAAAAGAGGTGAGGGAGGGGACCTGAGTAGGACTGGAACAAAGAGTGTTCCACATATCCCACGAAAAGGCAGGCCTAGCTGGGACCCATGTGGGTACCCATAGCAACACCTTTGATTTGGAGGAAATGAGTGGAGTCAAAGGAGAAGTTGTTCAATGTGAGAACAAGTTCAGCCAGGCGGAGGAGACTGGTTGGGCCTCTGTTCAAGGAAGAAACAGCGTGCCCTCAGGCCATCCTGGTGGGGGATGGAGGTGTAGAGGGATTGTACATCCAAAGTGAAAAGGAGGCGGTTGGGGCCAGGAAACTGTTAAAGTGGCGGAGGGCGTCAGAAGAGTCGCAGATGCAGGTGGGAAGAGACTGGACAAGGGGAAAAAATAGAGTTGAGATAGGAAGAGATAAGTTCCGTGGGGCAAGAACAGGCTGAAACGATGGGTCTACCAGGGCAGTCCTGTTTGTGGATCTTGGGAAGGAGGTAGAAGCGGGCTGTGCGGGGTTTGGGAACTATGAGGTTGGCGGCCGTGGGGGGGAAAATCTCCAGAGGAGATGAGGTCAGTGACAGTCTTGGAAATGATGGCTTGATGTTCGGTAGTGGGGTCATGATCGAGGTGTCGGAGAGTTGGCGTTCAGCTTCTGCTAGGTAGAGGTCGGTTCGCCAAACAACAGCAGCACCACACTTGACGGCAGGTTTAATGACAACGTCGGGATTGGATCTGAGAGAATGGAGTGCTGCAAGTTCAGAGGGAGGTAGGTTGGAGTTGGAGAGAGGGGAGCAGAGAAATGGAGACGGCCGATGTCACGGCAGCAGTTTGCAATGAAAAGATGTAGAGAGGGTAAGAGGCCAGGGGGAGGGGTCCAGGTAGAACGAAAATTCTGAAAGCGGGAGAAAGGGTCAGCCGTGCGGGGGAAAGACTCCTGGCCAAAGAAGTGGGCACAGAGACAAAGGCGGCGGAAAAAGAGCTCAGCATCATGCTGAGCTCGAAATTCATTGAGGTGGGGGCCTAAGGAGATGAAGCTCAAGCCTTTGCTGAGGACTGATATTTCGGGGTCAGAGAGGGGAAGGTCAGAGGGGATAGTGAAAACGTGGCAGGGGGTGAGATTGGGAGAAGGGGGGTCAGAGGAAAGTGATGGGGAAGAGGGTTCCGGAGGGGCATTGGTTTTCAAGAGTTGATGAAGCTTATGATCCTTGACATCAGAAAGGAAGAAAAAAAGTTTTTTGATGAAGCGTCTGATGAGTCGAAGGATGAAATGGAACTGTGGACCCGGACAGCTTTGAGATAGATTGCGTCGGTGCTGCTGAAGAGAGAGGTCGAGAGTGCTCATGCCCTTATACCTTCCCACTGTCCAGGGCTCCAAACACCCCTTTCCAGGTGAAACAGTGATTTACTTGTAATTCTTGCAATTTAGTACACTGTATTCGCTGCTCACAATGTGGTCTCCTCTACATTGGGGAGATCAAACGCAGATTGGGTGACCACTTTGCGGAACACCTCCGTTCAGTCCGTAAGGGGGACCCTGAGTTTCCAGTCACCTGTCACTTTAATTCACTGCTCCATTCCCACTCAGACCTCACTGTCCTCGGCCTCTTGCATTGTTCCATGGAATCTCAGCGTAAGCTCGAGGAACAGCACCTCATCTTTCGATTAGGCACTTTACAGCCCTTTGGACTCAACATAGAGTTCAACAATTTCAGATCATAACCTCGGCCCCTATCATATTTATATTTTTTATCCACACTTTTTTTTTCTTCCTTCCCACGTGGCAGCTGTCTTTCATTCTGCCAGCGCAATTCACACTTCATCTAGAGCCATTCTTTGTTTCTTTACCTGTCCCATTACCATCTCCTCTTGCCTTGAATATCTCTTAATGCCTCTTTACTTCTCCTGCCTTCCATCCTATCACAGACCTTCCCTTTTGTTCTTTCATCCCCACCCCCATTTCCCAGCCCCTAAACTTGCTTTTAAATCTGCTCCATTTCCTGCTTTTTTCCAGTTCTGACGAAAGGTCTTCGACCTGAAACGTTAACTCTGTTTCTCTCTCCACGGATGCTGCCTGGCCTGCTGAGTTTTTCCAGTTTTTCTGTTATTTCAGATTTCCAGCATCTGCAGTATTTTGCTATTGTATTTTGCATTAGTCTTTACTAAAGAGGAGATAAACCTTTAAGTGATTGAAAGTGAGATGAGGAATATTATGATGGATAAAAGGAAAATTTTAGATAAGTTAGTTAAGCTAAAGGAAGACAAAGTGGAAGGGCTCAACAGGATACATCCTGGAATCCTGCAGGAGATGAGGGAGGAAATTGCAGCGGTTTCCTGAAATTATATTTCAGAGTGCTATTGATTGTGGATGTGTGTTGGAGGACTGAAGAGTGGCTAATGTAGTACCCATTTTTTTAAAAGGAAGACACCGCTAATCCTGGTAGTTATAGGCCAGTTAGCTCAAGATCTGTGGTAAGGAAAATTCTTAGTCTTTAAGGGTGATATTACCACATAGCTAGATAAAGAGAAAATAGTTAGAAGTAGCCAGCATGTATTTCAATAGGAACGATCATGCTTACCAAACATTATAGAATTCTTTGAAGAGGTAACAGACAAGGCAAATGGGGGAAATGCCTGGTATAATAGTGTACATGGACTTTAGGAAAACCGTTGACAGATATGAGGAATTAGGAGGAGCCTGGCAAACTGGATTAAAATTGGTTAGAAGGAAAAAAATTGAGAGTCGGAGTTCAGGGCAGCTTCTCAGTGATTGGAAGTAAGTAGTGGTATCCCTCTGGAACCACTACTGTTCACTCTACATCAATAGGTCTAGAGGGAGTGGTGTCAAAATTAGTAAATGATACCAAAATAGGAGGTATAGTTAATTCTTTAGAAGACTGAAGGAAGTGGCAAAGGAATATTGATAAGATAGGGGAATACGTTAAGAAAGTCAGATAAAATTCATGTCAGTAAGTATGAGGTGATGCATCTTGGTGAATAAAAAATAACTACAGCAATTATACACTGAATGAAAGTGGGCTCGGTGCTGTGGAAGAACAGAAGGCTTTGGGGTATAGGGTCACAGGACATTAAAGGCAGCACCTTGGTTTGATCAGGCTGTAACAGAAAAACTAATGGAATTCTCGGTTTTATCCCGAGGTATGGAATATAAAAGTCGAGAGATAATGATGAGCCTAAGTGAAACCTTAATAAGACTTCAGTTAGAGTGTTGTCTGCAGTATTGGGCTCTGCACTATGGGAAGGATTTTAAGGCTTTAGAGAGGGAACAACGCAGATTTACTAGGATGCTGCCTGGTATGAAGAAATATAAATACGAATAAAGACTTAAAAAAAAAAAAAAATTCCATTAGAACAAGGCGGATTATGGAGCACTTTATCGAAGTGTTTATAATTAGCAGACTGTTTCCAGTAGTTAGGGATCCAGAACAAAGGACCATAGATCTAAGATTAAATGTAAGAGATTTAGAACAGAGAGCAGGAGAAACTTCTATACGCAGAGAGTTGTGGAAGCTGTTTTTATTTCAGTTAGTAATCGAGGCAAAAACGAATGCAACATTCAAGGTTAAATTGGATAGGTTGATGAATGAAAGGGGATTGAAGGAAAATGGGAACAGGGTGGGTAAATATGATTAGAGCTACTTGTGTGGAGGGTAAATACAGACACAGACTGGTTGGGCCGAATGGCCTGTTTCCATGTTGTAAACTCTATGTATTTCCCTATCTTTTTAAAAAAAAAACTTGATTCAATACAGCCTTGCACGACAATTGTTCCAGTGGGAAGGGCATGCAATTACATGGTGTAATTTTTGTACAGTTGCCAAAGATTGATATTCTCCATTATCTAAGTCTCTAATATAATTAATTATTTGGTAAAATCCGTTTTAAATAAAAATTGTAAGTAACATTTAGAATTTTTGATTTGCAATAATAAAAACACAGAATAATCTTAAGCTATTCAATATATATCAGGAACTGTTCCACAGGATATTTGACAAAATAAAAAAATCCAAGGATTAATGTCCATCATTTTGACCATAATCACTTAATTATAACTCTGTACTGCACCCTGATTCCTTTTATGTACAAGGATATCAAACATGTCTGTCTGTTTTTGCCTTTTTTGCATTCTTAATTGCTTAGAATACAAAAGTAACATTTATCTCTTCTGTTTCCTGTCAAGCTTATATTTAAGTGCTGCTAGAGTGTTATTCATTACTGCCGTGATTACTAGTAGATGTAGAAAGATGGCATTCTTAACTTGGGAAAAGTAGATTAAAAAAATTGTTTTATCATCAGGTTGGACTAATGTGTATTGCTAAGAAAAGAAGCAATATCCACAATGTTGAAGTCCACAATGAGTGGACAGCTCGACAAAATGATTTCGCTTGTTTTGTTGCACCTTTTGTGGGAGTACAGTGTATTACCTTGGGTGATATGAATGCTGCTGTTTATTCAGCAACACAATAATGGTGTTGTGTGGATTTTAAAAAAAAATTGATGCACATTCCCCAGATTTCCAAAGCAAAACACAGTATAGTAAATGCATAGTTTTGGTCTGACTTGTCCTTGTAAAAGTGATGGACTGTTCCCTCAGTAGCAGAGATTTTTCTTCACTCGAGTAAATAAGATTGCTGCTTTGTTAGCTAGGATAGCTGTTTCAATATGAAAAACTTTGAGCTTCAGATACATGAATAATAGTTGAAAAATTCACTAAAAATGTTGTTTTATTAAAAGCCTAAGTAATACTTAGATTTGAGATATCTATTCACTTTATGAATCTCATAGTTGAAACTGTCCAAAAGTTTTCTGTGTTCCATTTGTAAACATCTTAAACTGTTATTTTTTAAATTTCTAATCGTGCCAGCTGACATTTTACTCTTTATATTGTTATGTCTGTTCTATAACATTTTTTAAAGGTTGTAAAATGTAAATTTTATTTTACTTTTGAGAAAGCATAGATGGCTGAAAACATGTAGATTGCACTTTGGCATCTGTTACTTTAGCATTCAATGAGATTGCATAATTTCTGTGCAAATTGTCTTTTGAAAGCTTAAGCATGTTTGTTAAACTAAATGCAGGAAGATACCATTTTTCAAAATTAAGGGATAATGTATGCAAATGTTTTATAGCTTGAAGATAGTTGGATTATTGATAAATTTATGTTTGTTTCTTCCTTCAGTTGGCATTAATTTGGCAGAACGGTTCAGATGTACAGTAGTTGATTATTCTATGATGTATGTTGAACACACCTAGTAATTAACTGCTGGGGAAGATGCTCATAGGCCTTAACCTTGTACATTGATAACATGTATGACAGTTGTATGTTAAGGGTGTATGCACACCTTATGAAATGAGAATCTCTTTAAAAAAAAATATTGGCCCGTAATTTGTAGTCAGCGGCGAAGCAAAGGTGCTCGCTGCTAGCCCCGAAGAAAGCTGCCCAGAGAGACCTGTGGCAAGAAATTTGCTTTTTTTGACGTTCATTTGATTTCAGCGCTCTGTAATGGGAATCCTTAATGCGATGCTGCTGTGACATCAACAAGCTGTCTAAGCAGCCAATCACATTGCAGAATTCTCACAGGCAGTAAATGAGAACCTGCTTTTATCTGGACTTTTTGAAAATATTAGTAGGCGAAACAAAGATTGGCGCTCTCACATGGGGATAAGGTCAAACCTGAAAAATCATGAACAAACTTTAACAAACTGTCCACAGCACAGTCTGTGTCAGAGCAGTAAATGACTGACTGCAACGTCAGGATTTCTGCATTTAGATGCGCACGCGCTAAATCCTGAAGTTGAGGTTAGTTTCAAAGGGGTAGTTCGCCGTCATTACCCACTGCAAATTCTGGGCCATTTTTTTTTTTTAAAGAAGAGCATGTAATCCGATTGAAAGTTTCAGCTGACATGATATTGTTTTAACAGCTCTATAGTATTAAGTATAACTGCCTCTGAGTTATCAATTATACCCTAAATTTATTTATATTTCAGTTTCATAATTTTCAGTAATTGTTACACTTGTTTATCTGTCTCACTTGATATTTGCAATTAATCTGATTAAGGCATTGCAACACTGTTAACCTATAACACAGCAACAAAATGAGCGCTGTGTTGGTCAAGTACCATTTAATGTTACAGCCATGCTTGTAACCCATCATGTTATTTTGTAGCGAGTAGCATTTGGTGTTTCAGAGGTAGCCTGAGTGCCCAAAGAATTGAATATGTGTGTTCAACAGACTCTTTGACATAAATGTAATGGCCTGGGGAGTTCGATTCATCAGAGTTAATTTACATTGCATCACTCCAAGTGTTATTTTTGAGTGTCTGACTTGAAGGAACAATAGGAGCTCCAATTCCAGATAAGTTGGTATAGTATGTTATTATACTGCTAGTTTGGTGCTGGATTTACACCAATTCAGCCATGCATCCAACATCAGATAGGTAGTGTAACAGCAACCTGAGATGAAAATGTTCCAGCCTAATCGTTCTGAAACAAAAACAGAGGATGGCATTCAAATAAAGGGGCCAGTATTTAAGATGCTTACTTCATAATTCTGAGGCTATTGGTATGAGTTCAAAGCTCACTGATGAAAGCGGTCTTATTGGGCAACTGGGTTTGACACCTCACTGAAGTGACGTCTAACCTTTTGGAGGAGGAAAACCTTGTATAATTTTTTTCCCTCTGCTGCAGACTTGCCTCTTGTGAAATGGAGAGATCATTGGCTTGCCCACACTTCAAACTCAGCCTACAATAAATAAACTTCAGTTATCAATATCCACAGTATAAATCATTAAATGATAAAAGAAAGTCTCTGTTGTTTTAAGAAACAGTCTAGCTGGACCAGCCATCACAGAAAATCTGCTGAAGTTGTCACAGTAGAGATCAGTGGAAAATCTTAAAAGGAACTCTTTTTAAAAATACATTTCCTGTTCCATATGCTTCACGTTAACGTCCAGATCTGAGATTGTTTTAGGTTTTATTTTAGAACAAAATGTCTGTTTTGAAACTGTAGCAGCTCTCCTGTCACTGATAACTAATGGCTGTACGGTTAGGGATGTTTAGAACAAGTGCAATCTGGGATATTGTTTAAATACCATTAAAAAAAAAAGCCCTGCTCATTTACTCGGTCTGAGCACTGTTGAGAAGAATGGTGTGGTAATCCTGCAATAGCAGGTGGTGCTACTTTCATATTGGTATAAAACGAAATGGTGTGGATATTTTTCAATTCATTCTTTTTAATCTTTAAATAAAACGATTGATAGCCTGTTGGCAAGAAAATGGGCTCTGAATCTTATTCAAAAGTTGTATGGGAATGATGGTTGGAATTTTGGCAGGAGGCAACCAATTCCCTTTCAGAGAGTGCTGTCAAGGGAAGCTTTTGCTGAGTTACCTGCTGGGTCCAAGCTCTTTTATGCTGTTGTTGTGACAGGTAGATTTATAAGGCTTGAAATTTGTACAAATCAGTTGTCATTCACGGCAAGCTGTCAATGTGTCAAGCTGTCACGCCTGCTGCGAGGGGATGCCTGAGGGGGTGTGTGAGGGGGCAACTGCAGAGAGAGAAAATGAGTTCAAACAGATCTGAAACGGAGCTCAATTCTATGGGCTTTTTTCCCCTGTAGAGCAAGCATTGATTTTTCTTGATGTTGAGCAACAGCAAACCTGAAATGACATGTTGTTCACAATATAAGTTGCTGTTTATTGTCTTTTAAATGGCATCAAATCATGCAGAAAAGAATTTTGAGTGTATTTTTTGTTCACAGAATTGTGCATGTTTAACAGCATCCTGTTCTTGTCACTTTTCTGGGCTAGTTGTTTTTATATGGAAGCATGCTGTTGTATTGATGACTGCTACTGTCCTCAGTTTGCAATAGATATGACATGAAGAAAAGTTTATATTTTTTTCCATGAAAGACTTGAGGCTTCAGACTACTTGGATATGTAGGATTAGGCTTGCATTTCATAGGGTACACTACAAGTAACAGACAACCTGGCCACCATCCAGACTTTCCTGCTTTTTACACATCTGGGTTGTGTATCCCTGCCTTAATTAGTCATATCATTCTTGCCCAGTGGCTGATCCATCATCCATCAGACAGAGAAAATGGCTGGGGAAAGAAAGTGGGAAGGTGACACTTGAGCAACAGTCACTACCATGAGGTAAAAAATTAATCAAAGATACATGTTTCCATATAGCCATTACCAACTGGCACTCGTGGTCTCAGAGCCTTTGAGCTAAAAAGTCTACAGAGAGGCTTGCGGCACAGCTGAGTTTGTCTTGTAAAAGTGCAGCTGTCCAAGACATGACAGCTACAGCATTAGCAGGGCCATTAAGAGGTGTAGAACATTTCCAGGGAAATGATTTGAAAAATGACAATGCAGGCTCCAGCATGATATTAATTATACCTTGTACTCATGGCAAATAAGCTAAAATAGTTGGCAGGAAAGACAAAGTGAGTTGTCTTGTTGTTTTAGTTGCTGCTTCTGATCACGAGTAGTTCCAACCAGGTACATGTGTCCCTGAAGCACAAACCACGTGAGATATAATTCAGTGTTTAAGTTCAAATGGGATAGAATATAATAAGGGACATAATAGAAGAAAATAAGCTTCACTGAAGTTTCATATTGAAGTGTTAAAGAGGGCTTCAGATGATGAAATCTCCATGACATTGTGATGACCCTATCAAGCCTCTTCCCTGAGTAAAGTCTGGCAGATTATTGATTTTACAATGACAGTCTGCTAACTTTCATTAGCACAGCAAAGTAACTTGAGTCTTTTCTTTATCATATTTCTTTATATAGCTGAAGTAGGGAAAAGATAATGGCCCAGAAATTCCGTTTGCAGCCCTCCCGCGGGCGGAGGGCTGTGATTTGGATAAATCTCCGCCTGGACCGGAAGGCGCAGAGTTCCGTTGCTGTGCCTCTTCAAACTGCCAGTGTGCAGGGCCCGCGTATCCCAGGAGCGCAGGTAGTTCGCAGCGTCCCTGGAATCACGTGGGCCATGGGGAGCCAATCAAGACCTGTCAAATCTATGAATAGAGATCAGCCCCAAAACATAAGTAAAACTTCAAATACTTTTTTTTTAAATATCACATTTTTAAAATGACTATAAATTACATAAATTAACTATTTTCAACAAAAATTTAAATTTTTTATAAAAATAATTAAAGTTTTTAATGGGGCTAAAAATAAACTTATCTTTCTTTAAAGTATTAAAATGATAAATCAGTGGAAAATTTCTTTTTTTAACTTTCTGCAACTCTTAGCCTGGTGCTTTTACAGGCGCAAGAATTGTAAGTGTTTTCTGCGGGCGGAGGGTCTCCAAAAAACGGAACTCTCCACCCGCAGAGGCCCTGCTCCAGGGCAGGCATCTGATCTGTCAAGAGCTTTCTTGACAGATTGGAAATGCCGGTTTCCAGTGCATGCCTGAAACCGGCATTTCCGATGTTCCTATGGGTGAGTACACTGTGCGTACTCACCCGTAGGGATCGGAATTTCTGCCTCAATGGAAGTCTGTGCTGTATTTCAAAAGCGAAACATAAATAACAGTGTAACGACTTAAAATGATTTGTAATTAATAACACATTTATTTAATTAAAGCATCATTATATGAAAGTGAACTCCTAATGTGTTCGTACTCATTTTGAAAAGCTTTCTTTGTGAGGAAGTGTTTAACAATATATTTTCATTTGTTTACAAACAAATGATGCAAAGATAATTAATTTTGGAATGCATCAGTTAAATAATGTCATGATAAAGATGTTGCGGAATTCTTCTGGCACTCCTTTCTTGTCAAACCAAAAAGTATGCCAAACTTTTTTGTGGCAGCAATGCTCTTTTTAAATTCATGTTAAAAAATTCTAAACAAAACCAACTTGATTGTAGAAAACAATAGGAAAAACTATTCTAAACAGGTTCAGTGATTCTTGAAATGCCATATGAAATATGCCTTATATGAATGATAAATATCTGGCACTGCATAAAGCCTACATAATTAAGTTAAACTGCATCCATATTTGTGGAAATACAAAAAGTAAAGTTGGAATATTTCTATTGTATTTCATATGTTACAGTGATTAATGTACACAGTTACATTGATGAATACAATAATGCATATAATAGCATTTTCATTGTTACTTAAAGTGAGATTGCCATAGTCTACTCCAGGTCTGAGCTGAGGAACTAGTTTCCCCTGTTTACATTGCTCCACACAGCAGGGCAGCTCCATTGGCTGATATCAATGAATGCTTGTACAAAGGCTGGGCAGACACCAGCAGGGTGACATCAGGCATAACCAGTGTTGCCTTGTTAGCATCTTGTTGCCAGGCATTCTTGAAGCCTGTCAGGATAAGAGATTCTAGCTTCAGACCTGGAGGCTGTTTATATTGGTGAGCCTCCAGCCTCATTCCGGTATGAACCCCACCTCTGCAGATTGGTTTATGTGCCTGAATGTGTCCACAACACACACTGCAGGTGCTTTAGATCTCAGTTCAGATCTTAAAGTATTTAATGAATGCTTTGTACAATGCAATAATCTCCAACTCTATGGTGCAATTGCTTTCACACATTACATCTTTTGTAAATAAAACTATGGACAACTGGATTAGACAATGTATCTTGTGTGTATTGTAATGTATAAAGACATTCTAAAAATAACTGATCAAATGTATATAGCTCTTAAACATCTTATTTTGAAGAGAATGATTTAAATTATAGACCTGGATAAACGTTGGAATTATAGACCACTCAAATTGTTTTTCCTAATGCTAAGTTGTGGCTAAGATTTTTTTTTGCTACACTTCCATTGACAGCAATCATTGCTTTGTAGATGGTTGTTGCAGCTGACCCCTTTGAACCTTGGTGTTTTCATTCTTGTGATTGTTATTGAATGACCTTTGTCAAGTCTGCTCTAAACATGGTCTTTTCTTGTCAAACATTAAAAGGTGGGGTAAGTAGAGATGTCACAGGAATGGGTACAGCAGTGGTTTTGGTAATGGAATTCATTACGCTTACATAGAGCACAGTACATGAAATATGTATATGGATTGAAAATGTTCAGGTAGTATTTCTGACTTGTTTTATGTTCAAGGTTTTTAAGGACTTTTTTGTAGCAGGATTTTAGCCATAATTTCCTGATATGCCTATTTTTTTTAATTGTCTTGTTGATTTTAGTTAGTTTGCTGGTAGAGTTTTAACATAAGTATAACCTGTTCAATAACATTTTATTTAGTTCAGCTTAGCATTGTCTGCTATTTGTGTGAATTGTAAAATTATGGGGTATAAAGATGATAAACATCAACCGCTTTTTAAAAAAAAATCAAAATGGCAAATTGACAGTTCACACACATCAGCGGCGAAGATAGCACTGAATAAAAATTATGTAACATTCTGTAATTGTCAAATGTTTCTAAATAAGCTAAAGCTAGATGTATTAGGATTGAAATATCAGCCCAGGTTTTGTGGTCAGCGGCGAAGAGACTGCACTCGCCGCTGACCTCAAAGATTTAGCGGGCTCTGTGGCGTCTATTTGCCCATATCTGACATCAGTTTCAATCTGGCGCCATCTATAGGGTATCTGTGGCGTCCAGGAATAGTGAAGTCATCAAGCAGGCTAAGCAGCTAATCAGATTGAAAAATATTTACAGACAGCAAAAAGCACAGATTATCATTCACTTTTTAATCATTTTGCAGAGAGCAAAATGAAGATTGCGACATACATACGGGATTAAGGTAGAAGATGAATATCAAAAACTTTTTTTTAAATTATTTAAAAAATCTATGGAATTTTTATCTTGGAATGGAGGGAATGACACACTTATAAAGTTAGATTTTCAGGGCCAGAGAGGTTGTTCAGTAATTATGACTTAGTATGCTGTTAAAAACTCAGTTACACCTCATTCAAAAAGGCTTAACTTTTTCAATAGTTTTTACAGCGAGAATAGTGCGTAAAAAGCAGTTCACGTCAAATCACTGATTCTGTGTTGATTGCATCTATGAAGACTGCAACAGCGCACCCTGTGAAGGAGCAGGGTATCACTGACAGCAACTTCTGGAGTCCACACATGCGCAGTTAAATGTGGAAATCCGGAAGTTGCTGTCAGTTTTACACCGTAATGATGGCGATCGCTGACAATTTGCTGTCATTGCAACCCCAAATTCCAGGCCATCATATGGGATATATTTACAGCACTGATTCATGTGCTTGTGTAAAATCCCATTCAGTTAAAATCACGGTATAATTTTTAAATGAGTGCACATGGTAGTTTTACACGCCTGTTAACCATGTTGCAAAAAATGGCACTCAGCAGAATTTCGAGCCAAATTGTGTTTTGTGATATTAAATGTCACATCATCAGCTCCATATTTCTTCTTAATTTTAATATTGAACATAGATTGCCTCTGACCTGCTTATATTGCCTCTTGCCCAAAACAAACATTTGAATGAATCTTTTAACTTTTCATTTCATTTCTATTTGCATAAGAAATCCTGAAATCTGCTGAGAATTGTAATACGAAATGTGCAGGAGAACCCAACAAGACATCTTGTCTGTATTCTTATCAACAAGAGCTCCTGTTGCATTTTGGTTTTCACCTATGTTACCTGCACAATATTTTGTCAGTTTATAATGTCTTTTATAATGTTAAATGCAGTTTTGACTCAACATTAACCAGTAGACATAAAAACAAACTATTTTCAACGCAATTTGAAATGTCAATTAATAAAGCAAGGCGTTGCGGCTGGTCCATCATAGATGTTTCGGCAATGACACTGTTTACTTTTGCATGGAGCCACAGCTGTGAAACAATGGCCCAGAATTTGCTGAAAAAATAACCGCGTGTGAACGATGCACGCCGTTATTAAAGTGCAAATTGGCCAGCAACTTGTGACAAGGAAGAGATACCCCGTGTATTGCGAATCGCCACGTGTTGCTTCGTGATAACAGTATCTTGCCCTTAACCACCCCGTGATTTTCATGAAGTTGCTGCATTTGCACATTTATTGCCTATTAAACTCATCTATTGAATTAGCAATCTTTTGGGAAAGGAATGTGGATGATGCAGTACTCCTGGGGTAGCAAGGACAAAATCATTTTGGCCCTTACTTCTGTTAGCTATTTGGCAACCTCCTGGATTCTAGGAACAGGCTCAACTGTGGGCCAGCAGTCAAATAAAGCTGCTGACACTTCCTGCTCAACATTTCGTGAAGAATGGCAGCTTGCACAGGTACTGGAGCACATTCACCCACCCTTGCAACTGTAACTCAGCATAAGTCATTGCCTTCAGGAGAGAAGTAGAAGGGGTGAAGATTGGAGAAATTGAAATATTCTTTGCAGAAAAAGGAAAGAAGTTTTTTTTTCCATTCATGGGATGTGGGCGTCGCTGGCAAAGCCAGCATTTATTGCCCATCCCTAATTGCCCTTGAGAACGCAGTGGTGTGGGCATCGCTGGTAAAGCCAGCATTTATTGCCCATCCCTAATTGCCCTTGAGAAGGTGGTGGTGAGCCTCCACCTTGAACCGCTGCAGTCCCTGTGGTGAAGGTACCTTCACAGTGCTGTTAGGGAGGGAGTTCCAGAATGTTGACCCAACGATGATGAAGGATCGGCGATATATTTCCAAGTCAGGATATTGTGTAACTTGGAGGGGAACTTGCAGGTGGTGGTGTTCCCATGCACCTGCTACCCTTGTCCTTCTAGGCGGTAGAAGTCGCGGGTTTGGGAGATGCTGTTGAAGATGCCTTGGCGAGTTGCTGCAGTGCATCTTGTAGATGGTACACACTGCAGCCGCGGTGCGCCTGTGGTGGAGGGAATGAATGTTTAAGGTGGTGGATGGGGTGCCAATCAAACGGGCTGCTTTGTCCTGGATGGTGTTGAGCTTCTTGGTGTTGTTGGAGCTGCACTCATCTAAGCAAGTGGAGAGTATTCCATCACACTCCTGACTTGTACCTTGTAGTTGGTGGAAAGGCTTTCGGAAGTCGGGAGGGGAGTCGCTCGCTGCAGAATACCCAGCCTCTGACCTCTTGTAACCACAATATTTATGTGGCTGGTCCAGTTAAATTTCTGGTCAATGGTGATCCCCCAGGATGTTGATGGTGGGGGATTCGGCAATGGTAATCCCAATGAATGTCAAGGGGAGGTGGCTAGACTCTCTCTTGATGGAGATGGTCATTGCCTGGCACTTGTGTGGCGTGAATGTTACTTGCCACTTATCAGCCCAAGCCTGAATGTTGTCCAGGTCTTGCTGTGTGCAGGCACGGACTGCTTCATTTTCTGAGGAGTTACGAATGGAACTGAACACTGCTGAATTATCAGCGACCATCCCCACTTCTGACCTTATGATGGAGAGAAGGTCATTGATGAAGCAGCTGCAGATGGTTGGACCTAGGACACGGCCCTGAGGAACTCCTGTATTAATGTCCTGGGGCTGAGATGATTGGCCTCCAACAACCACAACCATCTTTAACTTGCAGTTAAAAGTAGTACTATCCCAGAGAGATAATATTAGACATTTTGTTGGACAAAAGGGAGCCTGCTCCAGGACTGGTGTTGGAAAAGATATGCATTGATATTGGTTAATTATTTAGCCTACTGCCATTTAAACTTTGAGCTAAGTTGGTAGTCGGCCTCCTTTCTGATCCTGGCTGCTGATCCCAGTGCAAAAAAACAAATAATAAATTCTGTACCAATCAAGTTGCTTTGATTTGCTGTTAAATTTTAAAAAAAAGCAAAATATCTACTGTTTACAAATCTGTAAAATGACAAACTGAAAAAATCAGAGATATTCAAGGTATTCAGAATTCATTGGCCCAGAAATTCGGGTCGGAGGCTTCCCGCAGGTGCAAGCCTCCGACCTGCACTTAGCTTGCGCGCCGGCCGTTGAGCTGTGGGCCCCCGTGGAATTGCGATCCTGGGCCTCCTCCAACTGCCGGTGCGCAGTGCTTGCGTATCCCAGGGGCGCTGTTAGTTTGATGCGTCCCCTGGGATCACATGGGCCATGGAGAGCCAATGGTAGCAGGGAATGCTTCATTCATAAGTTTGACAGGAAGAGCTGTCAAATCCATGAACACTATAAGCCCCAAAACATCACTAAAACCTCAAATAATTTTTTTTTTTAAATCACATTTTTAAAATAAACTATAAATTACATGAAATAACTATTTTAAACAATAATTTAAATTTTTGAAAAAATTAATTTTATTTTCTAACGGGGCTAAAAATAAACTTACCTTTCTTTAAAGTATTTAAAAATAATAAACCTGTGGGAAAAATGTTTTAATTTTAATTAATTCGCCACTTACCTTGTTAAAAGCAGGTCTTGCGACTGCTTTTTAAATGTCTAACTCCTGGAGACTTACCCTCCCGGAGAAGCCTGGAAAAAAAACGTAAGTTCGATGCGCACGCGCTGCCTCTCCCGCGCACACGTTCCACCTCTTAACCCCTTCTTTCAGGGGAACGGAAGTTCCGGTTTCCCGCGCATGCGCAGTGCATGCACGAAACCGGCACTTGCGTTGGGCCTATACGTGAGTACCCCATGCGAACTCACGCGTTGGGACCTGCATTTCTGGGCCATTGTGTTTTTAAAACTGGAGTCCTGTTGGTAAAATTCAGATTTCAATAGAGTATTTCACACTACAAGCTACTTTTGACACTTAAATGATTATAAATATAAAATAATTAAATCCTGAAGGAAAAAAATGCAGAAATATTAAAAATTTCAATTTCTGTGGCTCTGCCTTGTAACATCTTGTTAATAGCTATGCGTGTGGCTAGTACCAATTTTAAGGCAGAAGAAAGAGACTTGCATTTATATAACTCCTTTTATAACCACAGGATGTCCCAACGTGCTTTACAGCCAATTAAGTATTTTTGAAGTGTAGTCACTTGCAATTTGCGCACAGCAAGCTCCCACAATTAGCAATGAAATAACTGACCAGATAATCTATTTTAGGTTTTGATTGCAGGTTAAATGTTGGTCAGGACACCCATGCTCTCTTTTGAATAGTGCCGTAACATCTTTTACATCCACCTGAGAGGGCAGATGGGGCCTTGGTTTAACATCTCATCCAAAGTACGGCACCTCCGACAGTGCCGAAATTATGTGTCTCTGAAGTGAGACTTGGGCCCATGACCTTCTAACTCAGAGGTGAGAGCACTGCCACTGAGCCATGGCTGACGTCTTCCTTCATTTGTCATTGATGAGAATAAGCGGTGTAAGGGTGATTTTTGTCTTCAGGTGTAAAACAGTTCTAATTTGGTTTGCAATGCTTTAAGAACTGTATTAATCCCAAGGTTAATGGCACTCAATTTTCTGGTCTAACCTCATTTGCATAAGTTTTCAGAACTCCAGGTGCAAACTTAAGTGGGTCTTGGGCTGACACCACTGGTTGGAAAGGAAAATTGTGTGTCATATTTAGCAGGAGTATCACAAGGAGGAGGATAAAAGTTTTCAAAACTTCTGGAGAACATTAAAAGGCATCTCAACTCATCAATAACCTTTACCAAGGCTGAAGAGGAATGGAATTAACAAGTGGCAAGCCAGCATGAAGGGAAAGGGATCTCTAGGTGGAGTCATAAATCACAGACAAGTAAATGTGCAACCCAGCACTTGACCTCTTCTTAGATAGCTGGTGAAGTTAACGTGGTGCTGCATGAGATGCTTGCGAGAAGGGTTGTCCTTGCAGCAGATGGCAGAGCTTGACATCTTTCGATCTGCTAATCCCACTCCAGAGACTTGAGCACAAAAATCTAGGCTGACACTCCAGTGCAGACTGAGGGAGTGCTGCACTGTCAGAGGTGCTGTCTTTCGGATGAGTTGTTAAACCGAGACCCATCTGCCCTCTCAGGTGGATGCAAAAGATCCCATGGCACTATTTCGAAGAAGAGCAGGGGAGTTATCCCGGTGTCCTAGCCAATATTTATCCCTCAGTCAACATCGCTAAAATAGATTATCTGGTTATTATCACATTGCTGTTTGTGGGAGCTTGCTGCGCATAAATTGGCTGCCGTGTTTCCTACATTGCAACAGTGACTACACTTCAAAAAGTACTCCATTGGCTGTAAAGCGCTTTGGGGTGTCCGGTGGCCGTGAAAGGCGCTATATAAATGCAAGTCTTTTTTTCATACCCTCAGAAGGTAGGTTACCACAGTCTTTGCAAGATAGGCTTACTAGGGCTTGCAGAAATGGATGATGGTGTCTTGGCAGGTGCAGCCGAATAGGCAACCCCACTCCTGATCTCATTTGTATCTCATTGCGATGCTATCGGAAGTCTGCTGGTACAGCCGTCATTGGGAAGATGAGCCTCCACTAACGGCGCCTGCCAGAGTGGGGTTTGTTACCTACCTCTGCAGAAAGGCTACCTCTCCAGAAGCCAGAAGGATGCCCGCAGCCTGGCATCCTTCTGTTAGTCCACTTTTCCTCTGGACATGTCCGCTCGAAGGATTCCTGGTGGCAAACCTGATGATGCGAATAAAGGGAGCTTGGGGCAAAATAAATAAATAACAGCAACTGGCACAAAGGCTAATGAAAGTTGATGTGCCAATTGGTGGGGGAATTACAAGACAGTCTTTAAAAGGCCGAATGCACTTACCTTTAAAGTGTGAAGACATTTTAAAGGTCCGCCCAAGGTTATGTTCCTGCCAGGTTTCACTGGATATGTGGAGACTCTGTATCCAAAATGCCCTCGAGCCCTTTTTGCATACCCTAATGAAGCTCCCATTTGCTTTGGATGGGAACATCAGATGCCCGTTCCAGGTCTGATTGGAGCAGAGACTTGAACCAGTGGGAATCCGGCATAACTGATTTCCATTGGATTTCCCATCCTCTACTCGTCCACCCGTGCCCAAATTGGGGTGCTAGAAAGATGAAAATTGGTCTTTTAATGTTGAGCTTGAACCATCAAAAACTTTTGTAGCCAAATTTAAGCCTTTATGGAACTGGATGTCAGGTATGCAAATTTGCAAGATTTGGTTGTAGCGAAGATGAAGGTGACGTTTCATGCTTCTTCGGATTTCCCATATTTTTATTTGTGCAGTTTCCCCTTAAATCATTGTACAGACTTTCACAAAAATGTTGTTGCTGAATAAAAGTGAATCAGTAATTGCTTTTGGTAAAAAAAAAATAAGTTTCAGCATAGTTTGGAAAAATGAAATTTTATCAAAGGTAACTTTGAATCAGAAGTTTGCGAACTGGGAGGTGAGTGGATGGTAAACTTGTCAGAATTGTATTTTACTGGCTACTCCAATTTGAGAATAAGTTGCACAAGGGCGTGTTGCTTTGGAGCAAATTTGATCCATACACTAGCTTATCCCATTTCTGTCAAGTGCTCTTGCAGTAAGAATCATTTTGTTCTGCTTCAGTACATTGTGATATAAGGTGACCTAACATTTTTTCTTTTATTGAGTACTGTTTTGTTAGTGATTTGTTTCATTAATCAGCTTTCTTTTTGCTCATAGTTGTTAACAATTTTTTTTGAAGTCTGTTTTGAATTAGAATGAAGGGGATGGAGGGGCAAAAAATTAACTAATGATTCACTTCCATTTTCCTATGTTTCTATTTCTCCTGCTAATAACAGTCTTGCTCATAGGTAAGTGATGATGTTGCTGCGTAAGTTACATTTACTATGTTTAATTTCCTTTTCAGAAGAGATTGTCATCAATATGATTTCTTGTTGGGCTGTTTGCAGTTATTTTCAGTTTTTCTGTTTGTGATTGGTTCTGATTTACAGAATAGGATATAAAAGATACTGTGGCCTTTTTTTGTTGAATTCATTTCCTTTTGTTTCTGTTTTAAAAAGTTCAGTACTGTACTTGAATAGGTTAGGGCCATATATTGAAAGTTCCCATGAGATATGTATGGTGGTCACCTTTGAGGCTCAATGTAAATTGCTTTGCTTTTTATAAAACATGCCTTCCAAGTTATCCATGCAAGAGCAAGGCTGACTTAAGAGTGACAGAAACAATTTTTGAATCAGTTGCTTCGTTTGTAACTTATTCTGAAAGGAATCAAATTTTTCAAGTTTTATAATGTGTGGCTTTAAAGTACAACATGATTTTACGTATGTTGGCAGTCTGGTGGAATTTAAGTCTGTACTTGGGCTTTTATCAGCAAAGATTTCTCTGTCTAAGTTGGGTAATTAGCACGGCAATGAGCTTTGAGATTCTGGGCCAAACAGAGGGAAATTGCAAAAGTTTGCTGCGGAGTCATTAGGGGGGATTTTAACTCTCTGCTCGGCAGGAACGGGATGCTAGCAGAGTTAAAATCGAGGTGATCAACCTACCACCCTGTTTCTGCTCTTTTGCCTTATTTCCCAGAACTTTCTGCTAGGTGACCCAGATGCCCGCCTGAATCTGGTGGGACCCTCATGAATCTATGCAAACCGGGATCCTATGACGTACATGGGATCCCTATCTAATTTTAACGGGCTCGTGGGTGGAGCGTTCTCTGTTGACCTGGACTCCGTAAAACCTGGCGGGCAGGAGGTCCGAAAAGCTAAGTTCTAAAATTACTTTGTGGGTCCAGGAGAAACAGCAGTGCTCCTCCAGGGTCCACAAGAATAATGTAAGCCGCTGCCCCCCTGGGCTCCCCTCACCTCTACGATCATACCAACCTCTCCGGGACCTACCTTTCTGCTGGCTGGCTCAATTTCCAGGCAGACCTGGTTGACGAGCTGTAGCGAGATGCCTGTTCGAGGTGTGCAGCTCATCGGGCATATGTAAATGAGACTGGGCACTGCTGCATTTTTGTCAACATGCCCTTATAGAATCCTTGCAAAAATATTACCAATGCCAGTGAGTCTGGCACAGAATGTTGAGTTCTCTCAATCAGAAGGGTTTGAGTGACTGAGTGCAGATTACTACTAAAATAGGGAAAACTGCAATTAAAATAATGTATATTAGACCTGTCCTCTTGAAATGTGTGCAAGCCTTTGCAGTAAAAATGCATTTCCGTCAAGTCTGAGTTACAAGGATCTAAAGAGTATTACATATGTTGATAAATATTTCTGGAAACAACTGGCATAAACAAGTTTAATTGCATTTAACTGATTGACCTTAATGCCAAGTAAATTGTTTTTTTTTTAAATCTGATATCCATGTTTGACCAATCTAATAGAGCTTTTTTGAGGCTGTAACTAGAAAGGTAGATAAGGAGGAACCAGTGGATGTAGTGTATTTGGATTTTCAGAAAGCCTTTAATAATGTGCCACACAAGAGGTTATTGCACAAAATTGGGCTCATGGGATTGGGGGTAATATATTAGCATGGATTGAGGATTGGTTAACAGACAGAAATCAGAGTAAGAATAAACAGGTCATTTTGTGGTTGGCAGGCTGTAACAAGTGGGGTACCGCAAAGATTAGTGGTTGGGCCTCAGCTATTTGCAATCTATATCAATGACTTGGATGAGGGGACTGAGAGTAATGCATCCAAGTTTGCTGACGTTAGAAAGCTAGGTGGGAAAGTAAGCTGTGAGGAAGATGCAAAGAGGCTGCAAAGGGATATAGACAGGTTAAGTGAGTAGGCAAGAACATGGCAGATGGAATATAATCTGTAGCAATATAAAGGGCAGCACGGTGGCATAGTGGTTAGCACTGTTGCCTCACAGCGCCAGGGACCCGGGTTCAAATCCGGCCTCGGGTGACTGTCTGTGTGGAGTTTGCACATTCTCCCCGTGTTTGCGTGGGTTTTCTCCGGGTGCTCCGGTTTCCTCCCACAGTCCAAAAATGTGCGGGTTAGGTTGATTGGCCATGATAAAAATTGACCCTTAGTGTTAGGGGGGATTAAATACGTGGGGTTATGGGGATAGGGCTTGGGTGGGATGGCTGTCGGTGTAGGGACCGGGTGCTAGGGTTTGGATGATCAGCCATGATCTCGTTGAATGGCGGAGCAGGCTCGAAGGGCTGAATGGCCTACTCCTGCTCCTATCTTCTATGTTTCTATAATGTGGAGAAATGTGAAGTTATCCACTTTGATACAAAAAATAGAAAAGCAGAAAAATTTTAAATGGTGAGATTGGGAAATGTTGATATTTCGGAGGGACCTGGGTGTCCTTGTACAAGAATCACTGAAACTTAACATGGAGGTACAGCAAGCCATTAGGAAAGCAAATGATATGTTAGCCTTTATTACAAAAGGATTGATATATAAGAGTAAAGAAGTCTTGCTGCAATTATATAGGGCCTTGGTGAGACCACACCTGGAGTATGGTGTACAGTTTTGGTCTCCTTAGCTAAGGAAAGATACACTCGCCTTAGAGATGGTGCAATGAAGGTTCACTAGACTGATTCCTGGGATGAGGGGATTGTCCTGTGAGGAGAAATTGAGTAGACTATGCCTATATTTCCTAGAATTTAGAAAAATGAGAGGTGATCTCATTGAAACATAAAATTCTTACTGGGCTTGATCGGGTAGATGGTAGTAGGATGTTTCCCCTGGCTGGGGAGTCTAGAACTAGGGGTCACAGTCTCAGAATAAGGGGTCGGCCATTTATGACTAACAGTTGTGAATCTTTGGAATTCTCTACCCCAGAGGGCTGTGGATGCTCAGTAGGTGAATATATTCAAAGCTGAGATCGATAGATTTTTGGACATTAAGGGAATCAAGGGATATGGAGATAGGGCGGGAAGGTGGTGTTGAGGTCGAAGATCAGTCATGATCTTATTGAATGGCGGAGCAGCCTTGAAAGACCAAATGGCCTACTCCTGCTCCTATTTCTTATGTTATGTTCTTAAACATACTAGTGCATTCATTTTAATAAATATACTTATTTAAATAAAATAATTTTCATGAGCCTACTGCTTATCATGGTTTTGTCTGCAAAAGCCATTTCATTGAAGAAGAATAGAATGAGCTTGGCAATAACTTCATTGTCGAGCTCTTTAATGGCGTACGATTATTTGTTCAGATTTAATTTTTGTTGCTTGAGATATAAAATGGTACCATAGCATATTTTAAGAGAATGTTGCTTGACATATTTGATCATTCACATGAAATACTTCAGTGATTATATAAAGCTAGGATGCTGAAAGTGAAAAGTGTCATACTCACTAGAAGAGTTGCATTGATTTTCTAGACAAAGTTATTGTAATTAACATTTGATTGTAGACAAGGTTGATGTCTTCGCTGCAACCTTAGATGTTCAACTAGGAGACTTGAATTCAAATCTAAGTCATAACTATAGGTGCATTTACACCACAATGTGGTTTCGCTTTACACCAATGCTGCAGTAAATGCAGCCAGAATCAAATGGTAAGTTCTGATCTGTCATCAAAATGCAGTGGAATGAAACTCCCTGGAGAAGAGAGTCTGAAACAACTTTGAGTTGGTTCGGGCTTTCACACCTGATTTGCACTTTATGGGGGTAACTTTAAACTTTGGGTGATGGTGTAAAATGGGCGAAAATTAATCAGCTGCCTGTTGTACACCACATCGATTTTCCTTTTTATTGATGTCAATGGCAAGGAAAATCAGGCAGGGTGTATAATGAGTGGACAATTTGGTATTGCTCATTTTACACCATTGCCCAAAGTTAAAATTATCCCCTACGGGTTTACTGTTGGTATGAAGCTAAAATCACTTCATACTGATGCTAAACTTGAAGCATGAGTGCACCATAACATTACATTTAGGTTTATGGAGTAGGTAGGATGGGGAAAAATCAACTAAGCAGAATTTTTTTTTCAGTATTATGGAAGTGCTTCAAGCTTTCCTACAAGTTGACCATAGAGCGATATTGTTGTCCATGTGCAGAACCATCCCATTATTCCCACTGAGGAAGATGACATGGAATCATTTTGAGTTGAAAACTGAAGCAGTGATAAGAATTTGACCACTTAAGCATGGAATAATAAATGATTGTGATCAGATTTAAGAAGGTATAGCCTGAGGATCAGAGTTTGCCATTTTGTTCTAATGTATGTTAGAGAGGTAAATTATGTTGAATTGTTTATTCCACATATTTATTTCAAATGTTAACCTCACAGGTAGCCAAAGTTATATGTTTTATAGGCTTACACTAAAACAGAATCTTTATTGCAGTTTTAAGAATGTTTACTTTGACGGCCATGTATTTCAACTGTTGGCATATATATTTTTCACAGCCTAAATACATGTAGCTTCTTCTAATTCCTTCCACAGTGAGGAAGTGTTTTATACAAACACTGTTCTTCATATTTTCAAATATATTTGAAATATTGATGGTCATTGAAGTCTTTATGTAGGAATGTCCAGGATTGGAAAAGACGATTGCTGTCCATCTAGCCAGTCTCAGTGAATTTGTTATCTGAAGAAATCTTACTTCAGCAGCATTTGTCCTTCTATTCTGATTTAATTTTGAGTGTGTGAATTTGCTTCAATATAGTTTGCTTGGTGCAAAAATTATAGTAGAGTGATTGAATTGTGTACTAATTTTGTTGCACAGTCTTCAATGAGTCCTCTGTAGAAGATGGATCTGTAGAAGGGCAGCACAATATTAGTAATAGCAGGGCTCACCCAATGCCTATTTTGACAGATGTTTGAAATTGACCTATGTCTACTTACTGATTCAAATTCAGCTCCTCCAGTCTAGAAATTTGTGCTATTAACCCAGATTTAAACTATGTGGAGCTAGGTTAAATGGGCTGTGTACACTGTTTGCTTTTTTTTCCCTCTGGAAATTGGAATGCCAACACGCATGTGCAGGCACATACATGTGTGACGTACTACTGCTGTGCCAATACATGCCTAGGAGTGGTCTTTGCTTGGAGGAAACCAGACAAGTAGCTAGTACAAGGATGTAACCTGACAGGTGTGAGTGCAATGGTGTTTATTTGATGTGCCTTCTTCAAATCAGTCAGGTATGCATAATTAGGGCAAACATATTGAAGAAAATGAAGTCCTTGAGAAGCTGCAGTGTACAAAAAATCCTTATGTCAAGTATATTAAACAAATATTTTTTGTATTTAGTAGTAACCTGTAGATGTAAGAAGCACAGATTGTTTTAATAACCAAATGGTGAGATTAAACATTCAAGGTCACATATGTAAGCGGAGGTGGAATGGTTTTCCATAATTGCCCAGAAATTGCAGCTAATATTATGTTAATATAAATAAAAACAGAAAATGCTGAACATACTCAGCAGGTCAGGGAGCATCTGTGGCGAGAGAGACAAAGTGAACGTTTCAGGAATTTTTCTGAAACGTTAACTTTGTCTCTCTCCACAGATGCTGCCTCACTGGCTGAGTATTTCCAGCATTTTCTGTTTTTATTTAATATTTCCAGCATCCACAGTATTTTTCTTTAGTAGAAAGGAGGGAGAGAAACAGGGAACTACAGGCCAGTTAGCCTGATATCAATCATCGGGAATCTGGAATCCATTGTTAAGGAACAGTGCACTTAGAAAATAATAACATGATTAGGCTGAGTCAACATGGTTTTATGAAAGGGAAATAGAGTTTTTGAGGATGTAACTAGCAGGGTAGATAAAGGGGAACCAGTGGATGTAGTATATTTGGATTTCCAAAAGACATTTGATAAGGTGCCACATAAAAGGTTATTACACAAGCTTAGGGCTCATGGGGTCGGGGGTAATATAATAACATGGATAGAGGATCGGTTAATGGACAGAAAACAGAGAGTAGGGACAAAGATCTTTTTCAGGTTGGCATGCTGTAACTAGTGGGGTGCCACAAGGATCAGTGTTGGGGCCTCAGCTATTTACAATCTATATTAATGACCTAGATGAAGGGACCGAGTGTGATGTATCCAAGTTTGCTGATGATACAAAGCTAGGTGGGACAGTAAGCTGAGAGAGGAACACAGAGCCTGCAAAGGGATATAGATAGACTGCGTGAGTGGGCAGTAATGTGGCAGATGGAGTATAACGTAGGGAAATGTGAGGTTATTCACTTTGGTAGGAAGAATAGAAAAACAGAATATTTTTTAAATGGTGAGAAACTTTCAAATGTTGGGGGGTGATTTTCTCAATGCGGAGCTTTTGGAGGCGGGACTCCCACTTGTCAGGTTTCAGTCCCGCCTCCATCAACTTCTGGTCAACCCACGTTATTTTCCCTTGATTGACCTTGTTAAGCACGCCCAGTGGGCTTAGCAGGCCAATTAAGGGAAAGCCGGTTGCAGAGAATGTCAACGTATGACGTTTCATCTGTCAAAAATTTTTGACAGATGAATTGTCATCATTTGACAGCTCTGTGAAGCAGTCAAACGGTGACATTCGCTGTAGTTTGATGAGGTCTTGAATTCAAGACCTCATCAAACTTCTTTCTTTTGCTGAAATGAGATGGTTGTTGCTTTGGAGAATGCAACGGCCATCTGTCAACTCCAACGGGGAGGTCCGAGTATCTTTGCATACACACCGACTGAAGCCTGCAGGAAGAAAAAAGGTAAGTACACTTTTACTAACACTTTACACTTACCTCAGATACTCACCTCTCCACACTTGCACCCATCACTTACCTTCACAGCACACTTTTCGACCTCCGCAGACCCCCCTACTCACTTCGCTGACCTGGCGGGTTTCGGAGCCTTCGGGAAGCCTGCACTTGTGAGGGCAAAAAGGGGATAATCCTATTTTCTGCCTGTTAACTACCTGTTAACAGGCAGTTAATAGGCTTTAATCCCCTCCCGTCTCCAAGGAGAGGGGACCCTGCGCGGGACGGCTACCTACCCCCAAATTCTGCCATTTTCCCGGCAGTCCCACCTCCATACCCCCCTCCCCAGGGCTGGCAAGATCGTGCCCTTGGTGTTCAGAGAGATTTGGGTGTCCTCATGCAAGAAACACAGAAAGTTAGCATGCAGGAACAGCAAGCAATAAGGAAGGCAAATGGCATGTTGGCCTTTATTGCAAGGGGGTTGGAATATAAGAGTAAGGAAGTATTGCTACAATTGTACAGTGCCTTGGCGAGACCACACCTGGAGTACCGTGCACAGTTTTGATCTCCTTATCTAAGGAAGGATATACTTGCTTTGGAGGCGGTGCAACGAAGGTTCACTAGATTGATCCCTGGGAAGCGAGGGCTGTCCTTTGATGAGAGATTGTGTAGAATGGGCCAATACTCTCTGGAGTTTAGAAGAATGAGAGGTGATCTCATTGAAACATACAAGATTCTGAAGGGGATTGAGAGGGTAGATGCTGAGAGGTTGTTTCCCCTGGCTGGAGTGTCTAGAACTAGGGGGCACAGTCTCAGGATAAGGGGTAGGCCATTTAAGACCGAGGTGAGGAGGAATTCCTTCACTCAGAGGGTTGTGAAACTTTGACATTCTCTGCCCCAGAGTGCTGTGGATGCTGAGTCTTTGAGTATATTCAAGGCTGAGATAGATAGATTTTTGGACTCTAGGGGAATCGAGGGATATGGAGATCGGGTGGGAAAGTTGAGTTCGATGATCAGCCATGAATGGCGGAGCAGGCTTGAGGGGCTGTATGGCCTACTCTGCTCCTATTTCTTATGATGTTATGTTCTTATTATGTTAACATAGTCTTGGATTAAATTTTTTGCACCAAAAAATTATTTTTGTTCAATCACCAATTAACAACACTCTTAAGATCATTGTTCTGTTCAAATAAATTAGCAGGCAAGTGTAAAAAAAAATGTTAGGTAGATATATTTATATATACTAGCAGAACTCCTATGGCACTGCTTAAGGTAAGTTGGATGATGCACTGTTTTGTAACAATAAAGGTGATGTGCCTTCAATAACCACAAAACTAGAAGTTATAGACTTTAACAAGTTGGCTTTTAATCACTAAGATCAGAGCTAACATCTCAACACACTGACTGGCTCGCAGGAATGAGTCATGCAGGTTAGTCAGGAAAGAGGAAGTGAAACTATGCACCGTGCGGGGGAGGGTAATATACATGAGTGCAAAACGAATACAGGCAAGAACGAATACAGGCAAGAACAAACAGATTTCATTACATTCACCCCTTCTTTAGATTTAGTCCATCGGGGTGATGTTTCTTAAAAGTTGGTATAAGTGAGTCTGTCAGGAGGTTTTGCGGTTCTCGGTGATCGGCGCAAAGCCGGTTGGGGTGCCTCTAGGGGAGTGGATTCTGGTTCCTCCGCTGTCCGGGCCTCCGCAGTGTCTTCCAGGTTATCTGCAGTGTCCTCCAGGTTAAAGTTGGGTATTGATACCTCTGGGCGTCCTGTCTCTTTGTGTAGGTCTTCCTCGGGTAGTCTCTCATCGTTCTCTCCGCTCCCCGAGGGAGCGAGGTCTTTTATGGAAACAGTGTCCTCTTGCCCGTCAGAGTATTCGATATAGGCGTACTGAGGGTTTGCATGGAGGAGCTGTACCTTTTCCACAAGGGGGTCCGTTTTATGGCCTCTCGCGTGCTTCCGCAATAGTACTGTCCCCGGGGACGTTAGCCACGCGGGTAGAGATATGCCCGAGGTCGATTTCCGGGGGAAAACGAACATCTTTTCGTGAGGGGTAGCGTTAGTGGCTGTACATAACAGAGACCTTATGGAGTGGAGCACGTCTGGGAGGACTTCCTGCCAGCGGGAGGTCGGAAGGCCTTTTGACTTTAAGGCTAACGTGACAGCCTTCCAAACAGTAGCATTCTCCCTTTCCACTTGCCCATTACCCCGGGGGTTGTAGCTAGTGGTTCTGCTAGTGGCTATCCCCTTTGAGAGCAAGAACTGGCGCAGTTCGTCACTCATAAATGACGTCCCCCTATCGCTGTGTATGTAGTTCGGCATGCCAAACATGCAGAATAGATTACCGAGACACTTGATGACCGTGGCACTGGTCATGTCTGGGCAGGGAATGGCGAAGGGGAAGCGGGAATATTCATTGATGATATTGAGAAAGTATACGTTACGGTCGGCAGAGGGAAGGGGTCCCTTGAAGTCCAGACTTAGGCGCTCGAATGGCCGTGTGGCTTTGATAAGGTGTGCACGGTCAGGCCTGCAGAAACGAGGCTTGCATTCCGCACAGATGCGGCAGGCTCTGGTCATTGCCCTGACCACCTCGATGGAGTGGGGCAGATTGCGGGACTTTATAAAATGGCATAGTCGGGTGACCCCTGGGTGACAGAGGTCGTTGTGGAGACCCTGTAATTTGTCCGTATGAATGCTGGCACACATTCCCCGCGATAGGGCGTCTGGGGGGTTCATTAAGGGCTCCCGGCCTGTACATAATATCATAGTCGAACGTGGATAGTTCGATCCTCCACCTGAGTATTTTGTCATTCTTGATTTTCTCCCTTTGTTTGTTATTAAACATGAAAGCCACCGACCGCTGGTCGGTGAGCAGGGTGAAACGTTTGCCGGCTAGGTAGTGTCTCCAGTGCCGCACTGCCTCCACTATAGCCTGTGCTTCCTTCTCGACAGAAGAGTGCCTGATTTCAGGTCCCTGAAGAGTTCGGGAGAAGAAGGCCACAGGTCTCCCAGCCTGATTGAGGGTCGCAGCTAAGGCAAAGTCTGACGCATCGCTTTCGACTTGAAAGGGAATGCTTTCGTCCACTGCACACAGTGCAGCCCTTTCAATGTCCTGTTTGATACTGGTGAAAGCCTCCCGAGCTTCAGCTGATAGTGGGAAGGACGTCGATTTAATGAGGGGTCGGGCCTTATCAGAGTAATTGGGCACCCATTGGGCATAATACGAAAAAAATCCCAGGCACCTTTTTAAAGCTTTGGGATTGTGTGGCAGGGGCAGTTCCTTTAGGGGGCGTAATCGGTCAGGGTCCGGTCCAATTACCCCATCTTCCACCACACAGCCGAGGATACAGAGACGGGTTGTGTTGAAGACACATTTGTCTTCGTTGTAGGTTAGATTCAGCTTTAGGGCAGTTTTTAAAAATCTCGCAAGATTTAGATCGTGGTCTTGCTGGTTGTGCCCGCAGATAGTGACATTGTCCAGATAGGGGTAGGTAGCTTGTAGTTTATTCTCGTCAACCATGCGGTCCATCTCACGTTGGAAGACCGAGACCCCATTTGTTACCCCGAAGGGCACTCTGAGAAAATGGTAGAGGCGTCCGTTCGCCTCGAAGGCGGTGTATGGGCGGTCCTCCGTTCTAATGGGGAGCTGGTGATACGCGGATTTGAGGTCAATAGTCGAGAAGACTCGGTATTGCGCGATCTGGTTGACCATTTCTGATATGCGGGGTAAAGGGTAGGCGTCCAGCTGGGTATAAATATTAACAGTCTGGCTGTAGTCAATTACCATCCGTTTCTTTTCGCTATTTTTAACTATGACTACTTGGGCACGCCACGGACTGGTACTGCATTCAATAATGCCTTCCCGCAGGAGTCTGTTCACTTCCGCCTTGATAAAGTGTCTGACTTCCAGACTGTACCGTCTACTTTTGGTCGCTATGGGCCTACAGTTCGGAGCGAGATTAGCGAATAAAGAGGGCGGGCTGATTTTTAAGGTTGATAGGCCACAGACTGTGAGTGGCGGCTGGGACCCGCCATATGCTAGCGTGACACTTTCGTGGTGGCACTGGAAGTCCAGGCCCAAGATTACATTAACACAGAGTTCTGGCATCACGAGGAGTTTAAAATCCTTGTAGTCCGTGCCTTTTACAGTCAGTGTTACCACACAGTAGCCCAAAATGTCTGAAGTGTGGGGCTTAGCAGCCATAGCAATTCTGCTCCGTGTAGGGGTTACCGTTAATGAGTGCTGCCGTACCAGGCTATGGTGGATAAAACTCTCGGTACTCCCACAGTCAATTAAACTTTTCGTTAAATTCCCGTTTACCTGTATGTCCATCATGGATTTTGTCAACGGGTGTGGCCTGGATTGATCCACCGTGATCGAAGCCACTGTTGGGCCCTGGGCGGCTGTTGAGTCGGGAAAAGATGGCGGATCCCAAGATGGCGGCCCGCACGGCACGCACGAGGCGGTGACGGAGTTGGAAATCGGATTCCCCCTGCAGACTTTGCTAAAATGCCCCTTTTTCTTACATTTGAAGCATGTAGCGTCCTTCGCTGGGCATCGTTGTCTGGGGTGCTTGGCCTGGCCGCAGAAGTAGCATTTCGGGCCTCGAGACATTGCCGCTGTAGTAGGACTCTTGGGTGAACTTCTGTGTGGGGACTCCGGCGGTGTAGAGCTGGTCTGAGACCTGGATGGGGAAGATGGCTGATTCCAAGATGGCGGCCCGCTCGGCGCGCACGAGGCGGTGAGGGCCGCATGGCCGGAAGAATAAGAGTCAGAGTTTTTCTGGGCCACGTCCAGCGATCGCGCAGTGGCCACTGCCTTTTTTAAGTCCAGGACCTCCTCCTCCAGCAGTCTCTGCTGGATATAATTCGATTTGATGCCCGTGATGAAGGAATCGCGGACCAATTCGTCAGAGTACACGTTGGCCGTCACGGCCTTGCAGTTACAGTCCCGGACCAAGTCCTTTAGGCCCTGTAAGAAATCGTCCATTGATTCCTCAGGCCGCTGCCTGCGTGTAGCCAGCAGATGTCTGGCGTACACTTCGTTTACTGGCCTCTGGTATTGGGCCTTCAGGATAGTGATGGCCTCCGTGTAAGAGGTGGCGTCCCGGGTGAACGAATAAATCCGATGATTAACGCGAGTAGTCAGTAGACTCAGTTTATCTACCTCGCTAGCGGATGAGGCCCTCGCGAAGAGTTCGAAGCATTTGAGCCAGTGTCCAAATTGATTTGGTGCTTCAGCAGAATGTGGATCCAAGTCCAGACGCTCTGGTTTTAGGAGTCGATCCATCCTAGTATTCTTTAGTGATTAAAATTGATGTGCCTTCAATAACCACAAAACTAGAAGCTATAGACTTTAACAAGTTGGCTTTTAATCACTAAGACCAGAGCTAACATCTCAACACACTGACTGGCTCGCAGGAATGAGTCATGCAGGTTAGTCAGGAAAGAGGAAGTGAAACTATACACCGTGCGGGGGAGGGTAATATACATGAGTGCAAAACGAATACAGGCAAGAACGAATACAGGCAAGAACAAACAGATTTCATTACAAAAGGTGTTATCAATAAAGTGTGAAATGAAGTAAGCATGATGACACTTACAGAAAGTGTGCACAATATCCAAGTTTTAAGATATAGTCAAGACAGTTATACCTGTAATATATGGGTGTGTTTGATTTTCATGACATTTTCAATTCAGATGTTTTAGAAAATGAGATATTTTCAAAATACTTTTTGCTTTTATTTTCCTTGAATAAAATAAAACTCATCAAGTTGTGATTAAGACACTGAAGAATGATATGCCTTTCCTCTTTATACCTTATGCAAGAGCATCAAGTACAGCACTAAGTGCTTCAACCTCAGTAGATGATTCACCAGTGTGATTTATTTCCTGCACCATCTTTCTTCTCTAGTGAGAATGCCAAATTACTGCAAATTAGTACCATAATGTAGGCATTTTTGTGCTGTGGATAGAATCCACTAGGAATGGACTTGAGATTATCCAAAATAATTTCCCAGCACCACAAATAGCTAGTAGGATGAGAAATGTTCATCTCGACTGTCTTAGCTTGACTTGAAACTGGCTCCTAGAAGTAGAAGGACCATGCACTAAGCCACACAATCCACTGTCACTTTTGTTAGCAATTTTTAGGCCCTAATATCCTAGACCACTGAAAATAAATTGACTGTATGAAATATCACTTAACTACAACTGAAGCATGCAGAATTCTCAATTCTCAAATTTAACACACATATCAGTCTGAAGAGTTATAGCTAGCACGGTTGGGTGTGGTATGTGTTGTGCTGATATCTCATTAAGACATGCATTCAAACCTCTAGGCATGCTAACGCAGTTCCGTGTGTAGTTTTGCTCAATTCTATACATGGGTCCTGGTGCACGAAACTCAAAAGGTTAGTATGCAGGTGCAGCAAGTGATTAAGAAGGCCAATGGAATGTTGGCTTTCATTGCTAGGGGGATAGAATATAAAAATAGGGAGGTATTGCTTCAGTTGTACAAGGTATTGGTGAGACCGCACCTGGAATACTGCGTACAGTTTTGGTGTCCATACTTAAGAAAGGACATACTTGCTCTCGAGTCAGTACAAAGAAGGTTCACTCGGTTAATCCCGGGGATGAGGGGATGGACATATGAGGAGAGGTTGAGTAGATTGGGACTCTACTCATTGGAGTTCAGAAGAATGAGAGGCGATCTTATTGAAACATATAAGATTGTGAAGGGGTCGGATCGGGTGGATGCGGGGAAGATGTTCCCGATGATGGGTGAAACTAGAACTAGGGGGCATAGTCTTAGAATAAGGGGCTGCTCTTTCAAAACTGAGATGAGGAGGAACTACTTCACTCAGGAGGGTGGTAGGTCCATGGAATATGCTGCCCCAAAAAGCTGTAGAAGCTACATCATTACATAAATTTAAAACAGAAATAGACAGTTTCCTAGAAGTAAAGGGAATTAAAGGTTACGGGGAGCGGGCAGGAAATTGGACACGAGTCTAGGTTCGGATCGGTCATGGCCCTGTGGGTAGCGGAGCGGGCCCAGGGGCCGTGTAGCCTGATCCTGCTCCTATTTCATGTGTCTAATTCTGTTAGATTCGGGAGATGGTTCAGTGATAGTAGATTGGCGGTTAGGATCAGATCAGCCATGATCTTATTGAATGGCGGAGCAGGCTCGAGGCGCCGATTGGCCTACTCCTGCTCCTATTTCTTATGTTCTTATGTAACTCCCAAATACCCATGAAATAAATAGAATGGGTGCATTCCTATTTTTTGTTTTTTTCATGAGAAAGACCTGCGTATTCACTTTGGCATTGATGAGTTACTGTTCATCATGAAAGAACAATAGAAATGCAGCTTCACTGGTATGAGATGTTTATATTACTAAAGATATATTTATATTATTACTTGCTTATTCATATGCACTTTTTAATTTTTTGTTTGCTCTCAATTTGATTGTAATTAAAGAGAAGTGTTTATATGCAGCTCTCTTTTTTAAACCTGATCAATAAAGAAAAAATGTAATTAGGACACTCCATGGAAACAGTAGTTGAGATGGAGAGTTAGAATGTAATTCTCCCTGTCTCTCTCTACTGATTTTGTAAGACAGAGGTAGTGTGCTTAATCTCTGGGGGAAATAGTGGTTTCTTCAATTTTCCCATTCAGAATGTTTGTCTTCATAACCAGCTACAGTATTGAATAGAAATAAATGAGAAAGAAATTACTACAGTACAAAAAAATGTAAATTTCACTGCTTTTTCAAAAAAAAGGGTACTTTAAAAAGATTGCATTCCATTTTTTTCATCTTTTCAATATCTTATGCATCACTTCACTTTCCCAAAAAACTGGCAGCAAACATTAAAACTCTGTTTGTGAATCAACTACTCTGCTACTGCTAGGTACAAACTATTTGAATACGTATAATAAATCTAAAACCAAATTGAAGAGCTGTAAATGTGAAATATTTCTTGTAGTTATGAGATTGCTTCTCTTGAGTATACATTCTCTGGCTGCAATTTGATGATGATTGAAGAGTATATCCATATTTTTTGTTTGGAGATGTTGAATTGCCAGTTTGCAACCTACCAATAAGATTGATTTAAGTCAATACTTTTGAAAAATTGTATCAATAACAAACTGACCATTTCTTGTGCGAAGCTCAAATAAAACATACAGTTGTCAAATTGAATTGCTGAAATGTTCACCTATTACTGACGATAAACTAGACTTATTAAATGGCTGTGACAGAGGCTTCGGCCTTTTCTAGTAAATTTTGTCTATAAAACTGTTCCCATAGTTCTCTAGGGAGCTGTGAGAAAGGGTCAGGCTGAGGGTACCATACTGACAAGGTTGATGGGAACTGGACCTCACTCAAATGGACCTGAGTGCCACTTGTAGATTGAACAAGGTGAAAGATCATTTTATGAGCCACATGTTACAAGCTTTGCAAGTTGTATACATGTTGGATAAGTACTTGGCTGGTTTCCTCAAGTTCATGATGAGATGAATCTTTTTTTAACCTGTTTCTACATGGTAGGAACTTTATGCCTGACACATTATTCACTGTAACCACAAGTGTGGCTGCAGTTTCTGTTGGCGCAGAATGATCTTTATTGCACTGTTGCTTGACTACATTTTAATTTTAAAAAAGTTTTCATAAATAAATGTAAGTAGTATCCCTTTTCCTGTGACAGGAATTAAAAAAAAAAAACATTTGGTACAACTTAACATTTTGGCTTAAATCTACATAGTTCATTTTTAATTTAAGTAATTTTCTCCATATGATACCCAGAGATATTAAGATGTTAAATTTTGCTTAAGCCCCTTCAAAGAATCGTTTTCATGGAAGTCTCTCAGAAGTGAGGTTCTGCAGTGCACGTTTATGTGAAATAAGCAGTTATACGTGGTAGGCAAGGTTTTCAGCCAAAGTTCTGTTTCTGATTATTTAGTGAATTGTACTTTTATGGGAAACCAATGTTACTGTTGTTGTTGAATGTCTGCAAATCAAAGAGCAAATGCTATAATTTATTAAAATCAAAGTTATTTAAAAGAAACAATGAAGGTACCTAACAAGTTTTTTTTTAATTTAACAGCTTGACAGGCAGCACCTGCTGGTTTCTGTACAAATTCTAAATATTGTAATCTGGTCCAAGTATCCATAATGCTTAGCTACAGTGCAAAGAGAGGCGGTGTTACTTTGTAGCTGACATATGGATATGTTCTTCCTCTCAGTGACCAGATTTGGTTTCTGCAGTGTGCGTGAGAAGGGAAGATAAATTTTGCACCAGTAATATTATAGCTACTCATAAATAAATGGTTACCCTTTGGTGCTTACAGTTTTCATTAAAGCGTTCTGAGCTTCGTTATTGACACCGTAGGTTGCCTATGCAGGGAAATGCAGTAAAATTTATCAGTGCACTTTCCGCACCTAATAAATCATCCAAACAGGGAACCATATGGCAGATAAGACCTTGAAAATGTGGCTTCAGCATGTGAAGAGTCAAGTTGCTGAAAACTTGAATGATTACAGCCTGTGCATATTCCCTTGAATGTCACTCAATTATCTTACATTTTGTTTTCTTGTTCTTTTGACCACTCTTGTCACATTTTGTGTAATTTTTTTACACCAGTATAGTGTGGCTAAAATAGAGTGTCCTTTTTATTTTAAAGTACCTTGGTGCCTTGTAGGTTGTAGAAAGAAGCAGGGAGTAGGAGAAGCTGATAGGAAGGAATGATATATGTGTCGGCTGTGTCCCAGCTCTCCTCTAGCCCATTCTCATTAATCATGGCTATTAGCGTTTTCAGGGTTGCCTTGTGTGCACAGTCCCATCAAAAAGCCAGCTTTTACATTGAGTTCCAATCTAAAATAGGCCCTATGCTGTTTTCCTTACTTGCTGTTTTGTTTACTTTTTTTTTCCTATAAAGCTTACTTTTGTACGTTTGTTTATGATTACATATCATTGAATAGTATTACAAATGATGACTTCTATTTTATTTTTGGTGCTTTCCTCAAATTGAATATTGTAGCTTTTTTTTTGCTTTTTTCTGCTGGTTTTTCTCCCTTTTCTTTCCAAACCTGCCCGTAAAATAATTTATTTGATCAAGTATTTGCAGTTCCCCCATCTGTTTCAAAGCCCATCCCATGCAAGTGAGAGCTCCTTTCAGTTTTTTTTGCAAAATCATGCATTTTTAGTTTGTGATTGCAATACGTTCCAAGTCGTACATTTAGTCTCAAGTAATGAGAATAAACAACTGGTCACTGCAATGACCAATGAAACTAATAAAAATATATGATACTATGGCCACTGCACGAGTCACATGCACACATTTACACTTATCGTGACATTGGCACGAAAACATCATGATTAGAACATTTTTGTTGCATCTACAAATTGCAAGAAGTAGATTCTAGATAGATTTTAAAAGAAAATTATAGTATGCTTACCATGTTGAAATTATTGTCTACTGTAACATTGTGTAGGTTTCAATTATTAAGATGCCGTGCCTTCTAATATACAATGCATGGTATTGATTTAGGGAAATTATATTAGAAAATACAAGTTATAGAAGGGCATTTGATTTTAGCTGCCTTAGAGGAGCAATAGGTTTTCCTGAGCTGTTACTAATGTGTGTGTGTGTGCGCGCGCGCGCGCGCGCACAAGCATGCACATATTATGTGGCTCTATCTCCCAGGACGTTGCTAACCATGAGTCAGACGATATGCTGTTTAATAACAATAACTGCAGGGATGTTATACCATGTTTCATACATTAAAATCTTCACCATAATGCTGCTAAATCCCAGGACCCTCTCCTGTGCTTCAAAACATCTTAATACCCCTTGAAGTTCTGCCAACCCCAGGATCACCATTCCCATTGTGAATACTTTGTGAAACAATGGGTCACTGGATTAGGTGACTGAATAAGCCAAATTTTGTTTTTATTGCATGGTATTGTTGGATTTTTACCAGTGTTCCTGGAGATCAAATTCCATGATTCTATGTTTCTGTCAAAAGTATAAATCAGTGAGCTTTATTATAGTATGTTTCTGAACCTATCCACTTAGTTTTATCTCTCAAAGCCCAGGATATGCAGCAAGGTGGTTGACAAAATTTACCAAATTTGAAGTACCCTCGCCTGGAGTTTTTGCTCAATTGTGCTGGTTTTTTGGCGCAATTTGGCCGAAATCGGCTAAACTAGCCGAAAAGAATGTGGAATTTTAAACACAAATTGCATTCAGCACAAATCGGGGTTCCGCAATCTTTTCCGTTATTTTTAAAAACATTGCTCTATAAGCAGACCCCGCCCACAAAACTGACCACGCTCCCTTAGGTCAATTTTTAAAAAATTAGTTCCTGGGATGTGGGCATTGCTGGCAAAGCCAATGTTTATTGCCCATCCCTAATTGCCCTTGAAGGTGGTGGTGAATCGCCGCCTTGAACCGCTGCAGTCCCTGTGGTGAAGATACTCCCACAGTGCTGTTAGGGAGGGAGTTGCAGCATTTTGACCCAGCGACTATGAAGGATCAGCGATATACTTCCAAGTCAGGATGATGTGTGACTTGGAGGGGAACTTGAAGGTGATGGTGTTCCCATGCGCCTGCTGCCCTTGTCCTTCTAGGTGGAAGAGGTCGCGGGTTTGGGAGATGCTGTCGAAGAAGCCTTGGCGAGTTGCTGCAGTGCATCTTGTAGATGGTACACACTGCAGCCACGTGCACTGGTGGTGGAGGGAGTGAATGTTTACGGTGGTGGATGGGGTGCCAATCAAACGGGCTGCTTTGTCCTGGATAGTGTTGAGCTTCTTGAGTGTTGTTTGAGCTGCACTCATCCAGGCAAGTGGAGAGTATTCCATGACACTCCTGACTTGTGCCTTGTAGATGGTGGAAAGGCTTTGGGGAGTCAGGAGGTGAGACACTCGCCATGGTCAATTAATCACCTTTGGGAGTTTCCGCTAATTGCGCTCGTTTGCAGGCCTTCGAGGAGGCTCTAAAAATTAAGCTGGATTTTTTGGCCAGAAGGATACATAGGTACATTTTAAACGTTTTTGAATATTTTTTTTAATTTACTCAAACTGACTACTGTACCACAACATAACTAGAAAATAGTTTTGTATATTTTTTTAAGTCATTTTCAGTCATTTAAAATTGGGTTACTCACATGTGGTTGATTGACACTAATTAACAATACTTATTTTTTGTGCTACACCCATTTTCAGCTGTATTAATCAAACTTCACCAAGTTACCACTTAAATATATCAAGAAATATTATTTAAAGCAAATTTTTAAAAATTATGTTTTAAAATGCTGCCAAATTGCACTGGTTCCTGGCAGATTATGTGTTTGCTGTTATGCAAATGTATTTGAGCGGAAACTCAGGGTGGGGGTGGGGGGAGAACCACTTTTCAAAGCGGGGCAATTTGTGCCCAGATCAGCTATTGTGCCCAACAGAAACTCTACCCCTTGTATTTAGCAGCTCACAGGGAGGCACCTGGACCTTTGTAGCAGAAAGCGGAAGGGGATTATGGTCTATGACAGGGGTCCAGAGGTTTTGTAACATGTGAGAGTCTGGGGCCAGGCAATGCTGTGAGGGGTGGGGTTTGATCTGAAATATTTTTGCTCAAAAAAAGACTCTTTTTGCTTACCCACTGCAGCTGGATGAATGAATGTCTAGCACAAAATGGCTAGAAGACCTTTTTACGTGTGGTAATGAGCTTTTGTTTTTTAACTTGATGTACTAGAACATTATGCGAAAGACAGTATCTTTAAAAAGGTGCTGTTGTTGATACTGTAACACAAAACGGTCCCCATACAACCTGAAGGATGACATGGGCCCTTCAACTTGATTTTTTTATTTACCATGTAACATTCCTTTTAGCCCCCACCTCACTGCCCCTTTGCTAGCTATTTTATTAACAAGGTAGTGTCTTTGAAATAGGTGGCCAGTCGATGGCGGCGGGGTCGGTGGGGGGCGGGGGGGGAAATGATAAGTAAAAATACTAATCAGGCAAAATGGTTTCTTCTTTGCTGCGTAGCAGGCAAGAAGGCGACTGATTTTGACAATGTAATTTACATCGTTGCACAGTATAAAACTATCACTGGCAGCTGAACTAATTTGTGTTGGATTAGGTTGTTTGTCTCAGCCCCATCTAACTATGCAATCTATCAGGAGCTGTTTTCAAATATCACTTTTCAACTGTGCCCTTGAGAGGAGAAATTGATCGGGATTATACATAACAAAATTATTTCAATAACTTCATAGAAACAACAATTACTGAATCATACAAATGTCAGTAATTCTATAACACAAAAATAAATGCAATGAATTAAGCTAGGTTTCTGATTTTCTTGTGTATGACAGTAGATTTATTGTTAAGCTTAGGTGACAATTGTATTGTTGTACTCTTGTTTTCCAGTTATAAATGGGCTAGTCAATTAGTTGTCTCATTGCTTGTACTTGTTTAATTTATTTTGGTTGTGCTTATCTTAAATTTAAAGAAAAAACTATAGCAGATAGACACCTTGCAATTGTTTATTGGATGCTTCAGATTACATAGCAAACAAAAGCCATTAAGTACCTATTATTTTTACGGTGTGGGTACATTTTTCATTCCTTTTCTCTGATGAATTTTCAATTCTGCATCCTGGTGTAGGTAATTAATTGCTTTCAGTTCAGAGGAGTAATAATGCAATAAATTACACTGGTATTTCTTGTCAGGAGAGGATCATATTGCTGCTTCCGTGGTAAAGCAGGGCTAATGATGATCTACCGAGAGTCATGAGGGTAAAAAAAATTACCAGGAATTAACCATTAATTCTACAATGCTTTTCACTGAAGGAGACATAGGAAGTGTACAACGATGTGTATATTGCTTATTTGAAATGGAAGATTTTATGTGTAATTTTCTTATTTTCAAAGAAATCTCTTTAATAGGTGTTGGTAGAAGACCTTTTTACGTGTGGTAATGAGCTTTTGTTTTTTAACTTGATGTACTAGAACATTATGCGAAAGACAGTTTTTCACATTATTATCTCATTGTTTCTCCTTTCTGCTAAGTTATTCCCTTTATTTCTTAACTAGTGGACTGTTTCAACTTGAATTTTCCAAGCTATTTTTGCCTTACTGTAATTAAGTGAGCATTAGGTCCATTTTCGATTCAAGCCAAAAGCTCGGATATTAAAATAGTAAGTGAGAACTGAATTCTGAATGGCATTTATATCTGTTCATGGCCTCTAAATGTTTGATTTGCATAACTAGTTAAAATGATATCAGAGCAGCATATTGATTTAATTCCATCTCTGAAAACTGTTAATTAATAATGATAATAAATGTGTCAGATCTTTATTATCTGCTTTGAATTGGTGATGATGGCTGTATTAGGGCCTTTTGGTAATAGACTGCAGCTGGCTCATGATCGGCTGAGCTTTTGAATGGCTGCAAATGAAACGTGGCTCCCTTGATGTGGGAAAACACCATGGAGGAGTGGTCAGGGAACTGAGGACAGCCGTGGATCATACCACTATTGAAAATATTATTAATTAACCAGTAAACAACAATTAATGTTTTGCAGCAATCTATCTCCAAACAAACAAACAGAAATCTATCCTAGAATGAACAAAAGAAAAATCATCTGGTTTTAATAGACTAATGAACATGATGTGTCCTAATACGAGCTTTAAATATTCTTCAGGAAATGGAATGACTGAATTTATTTAATAAAGTGTTGGTAAATTAAGTTAACTAGAACATAATAACTATGATTCCAGCACAGTACAAAATTAAATCCTGAAAATATATACTAGAATTTCATTGAGATTTTTCATTGTGTTTTTATGAAAAAAATCCTGTAAGGAAGCCTTTAGTCTGTTAAACTGCATCATTGAAGTATTAGATATAAAGGTTCTGTAAAAATTGAATCAAATGGGCAACAAATAAAAATACCTGCAGTGTAATGATGGTTATGTAAATGGCCTGGCAATTTGAAGTGCCAATTGAGCCAGTTAGTTCTAGTTTTAAAAAAGTGTAAAATGTAATGGCAGTATTGTGTAGGTTCTGACAAAAAAGACTTCCAGCAGATTTTGAAAATATATTATAGTAAGTACTTTTCCTGTGCTTGCATAATACTGTACTGTGATGTGATGCAAATTACATTGAAATGGACCATTGCATTGCTTACATTTTATATAGTTGTGACAGAAGTGGTGGGCCATATATTTCACTGTTTTCCAATGACTACACTGACAGTGGAATAACTGGACCTGGGAGGAGGCAGATGAGGAAGTGAGGACTGAGGAAAGAAGGGGAGATGGGAAGAAGGGGAGAAAGAGAACGGGAGAAGGGAAAAGAGAGAGGAGGAGGATCGGGTGGGAGAGTGCTAGATTTGGGGAAGAGAAGGAGGAAGATAAGGGTGCAGGGAGAGGTAGATGGAGGATGCAGCAGAGAATGGGAATGAAGAGGAAGCAAGGTGGAGGACAGTGGGAAAGCAGGATGGGGAGGAGAGGAAGGGAATGGGGCAGTGGATGGTAATGAGAGAGGGTGAGGAGGATGGGAGGCAGGAAGGAGAGATGGTAGGGCAGCAGAGGAGCGGGTACAGGATGTTTGAATGGTTAGTGAAGAGAACAGTTTCATAGAACCCATTTTAATGCTCGAAGAGTGGGGCAGTGGGCCAACAAGAATTTATCTTTCAGTTGTGAACAGGGTGGGAGCTTGGGCTGTGGTTGATTGATCCTCAGAGTAGAGTATATAAAAACAGTGCCGAAATGCTGCTCATGGGGGTATTGGGGTGGGGCGGGGCTGGTGCTGCTCGATTGCGGGAAGGGGAGCAGGTCACTGGCAAAATGGGGACAATGGTTGAAACGGGCGGCTAGATGCCTGCTCTTAGGGAGATGACAGGAACTCACTGAAATGCTGTTAAGTGGGGAGAAAGGCATGGGATGAGCAGTTAAATATTGGGCAAGAGGCGGATCACCTCTTAGAATATGCAAACTGTGGGATCATGTGGTAGGAGAACAAGGAGAGCTGTGTGGGGGCAAAACAAAATTAATAAAAGATTTACAATTACTTCTGAAGTTTGATGCATCCCTCCTTTACTTATCTGTAACAACATGGCTGTTGGCTAAGAAAATGGAGGTTCAAAGACTTGGGCTGCTCCACAGTAATACTTGGCCAGAGCCTGTAACTACATGCAGGCACCACCAATTCTTTGCTATTGGGTCTCGATATGCTATTTAGGTGCTGTTGTTTTAGAAGCTGATGTTATGTGACATTTTACATTGAAAAACCCTTTAAACAGCACCACCTATAGACATGGCAGGTATTGCATGTAAATGATAACACTTTTATAATCTGTTTTCTATTGAGAGACTATGACAGGACTTTTCAATGCAAATTGAAATGGAATGTTACAACCCATGGCAGTGTTGATATTCTGCTTGTAGTGTACTTTTACATGTTTTATTTTTTCTGTTTTAATGGGTTCTTTTGTAGATTAGTATCGACCAATGGTGGCTATTCACCATGAAAATGTTCATATGAACATTGGATGAGGAGAGGAGTGGGCCCCGCTCCCCACTCCCTGCTGTACCCCTCCCCCACATACACAAGAAAATAGTCTACAAATGCTCACTCTGCAGGCTCTTACACGAAGAATGGCCACAAGCAAGATGCCAACGGACTGCTGGCACATCTGGAGCAATAGACCAACAGAAATTACTGCCTTCAGGAGAGAAAATTGGTGGTGGTGGTGCTGAGGGGTCTTGGTGTGGGGAAGGAAGGGAAAGGGAATGCGTTCAGCTTTTTTTTTTCACATCTTATTTGTTCAATAGAAAATGACCAAATAAGAAACTTGGCTTTTTGACTATCTTGGGGATACTTTTACTCCACACCATTCTAATACAAGATAAAAGTTTTCTTCAATGCATAGTACAAAGTGACATATGCTATTTTAGTTCTGCAGCTTGTTTTTGTTTTGCTCTGCAGACTTCATTAAATGCATTTATTATACTGCTTCAGAGTAAACATCTGATGAAAAAGTCTTAGTTTCCCAAATGTAATTCAAAATTTCCAATGCCAATAATTCATACATGAAGATTCAAAAGTAGAACTATAGGTTGTGTGAGAATTAAATATGTTTTAAGACAAATTATATCTGTAAACATTGATAATAAAAAAATTGCTATTATGGTTTTGAATACATGCCATAAAATTGGGCAAGTGATGTGCATTTGATTTTCCATTTGTTTTTCTTTGAAATTTTTGTAGTTTGGGGCATATTCAAGCATTGACTTGATGACCAAAACTTGCTGTAAAATCTGCTTTGCTGCCTAAAATAGAAAGTAGTTTGAACATGCCATTTTATTCGGTTCCCATTAGAATTTGTGGCCATTTTAAAATGAGATATAAGGGCCGATTTTGCCAACCCTATGGAGGCGGGTGTGCCGGGAAAATGGCAGAATTTGGGGGTGGGCGCCCAACCCACCCCCAACCTGCCTCCATACCATCTTCCTAGGAGGCGGGTAGCCGTCCCGCGCCAGGTCCTGTCTCCTTGGAGGCGGGAAGGGATTAAAGCCCATTAACTGCCTGTTAACAGGTAGTTAACAGGCAGAAAATAGGACTATTCCCTTTTTGCCCTCAAGTGCGGGCTTCCCGAAGGCTCCAAAACATGCCTGGTCATCAAGGAGAGTACTGGGTCTGTGGGGGTTTGGGGGGGGTGCAAAAGTGTGGTGTGAAGGTAAGTGTTGGGTGCAAGAGTGTAGAGGTGAGTATCTGAGGTAAGGACAAAGTGTTTTTAAAAGTGTACTTACCTTTTGATTCTTCCTGCAGGCTTCAGTCGGCTTGTATGCGGAGAGTCTCCCACCTCTATGTTGCAGAAGAGAGATGGCCATTGCATTCTCAGATGCAACAACTGTCTCATTTCTGTACAAGAAAGAAGGTTGATGAGGTCTTGTATGCAAGACCTCATCAAACTGCAGATAATGTCACTGTTAATGTCACTGTTTGACAGCTTCACAGAGCTGTCAAATGATGACAATTCATCTGTCAAAAATTTTTGACAGATGACACGTCATACGTTGATGTGCTCTACAACCAGCTTTCTCTTAATTGGCCTGCTAAGCCTGCTAGGCGGGCTTAATGTCAATCAAGGGAAAATAGGGTGGGTTGGCCACAAATCGATGGAGGCGGGACTGAAACCCGACGAGCAGCAGTCCCGCCTCCAACACGCCCCCATTCACAAAATCGCCCCCATAATTTCCATAATTTGAAAATGACTTTTATAAATACTATTAGTAATGAATTGAAATACTGATCAACAGAACTTTCATTTACTTCATCTCTATCAACTTGTCTCCATGGCATGTAGGGGCACTGTGAAGCTAAACTCTTCTTACAGTTTTATGATGTTTTGGTTTTTGCAAAATAGCCCCTTGATCTGAGATTATTTTACATCATATATTTACGATTTAAATTATGGAGACCCAAAGGAATTTGCGATGTTAATACAGTTATCTATATTTTAATTCCAAAATGTTAGTCATGAAATTTTTTCTGGAATGTAAATATTGCTATTACTGCTGTTGCAGACATAGAATCATAGGGCTGGATTTTGCCAGCCCTGGGGAGGTGGGTTTGGAGGCGGGACTGCTGGGAAAATGGCAGAATTTGGGGGTGGGTGCTGAGCCCGCCCCCAACCCACCTCCGTGCCACCTTGCCAGGAGGCGGGTAGCTGTCCCGTGCCGGGTCCCATCTCCTTGGAGGCGGGAAGGGATTAAAGCCACTTAACTACCTGTTAACAGGCAGAAAATAGGATTATCCCCATTTTGCCCACACAAGTGTGGGCTTCCCGAAGGCTCCAAAACCCGTCCGGGTCACCGAGCTGCGTAGTGGGTCTGCGGGGGTCAGAGGGTCCAGAAGTGTGCTGTGGAGGTGAGTGATGGGTGCAAGTGTGGAGAGGTGAGTATCTGAGGTACGTGCAAAGTGTTAGAAAAAGTGTACTTACCTTTGTTTCTTCCTGCAGGCTTCAATGGGTGGGTATACGGAGAGTTTTGCACCTCCGCGGTAGAGATGACAGATGGCCATTGCATTCTCCAATGCAACAACCATTAATTTCTACAAAAGAAAGTTGTTTGATGAGGTCTTGAATTCAAGAACTCATCAAACTACAGAGAATGTCAGTGTTTGACAGCTTCACAGAGCTGTCAAACGATGTCAAGATGAAACGTCATACGTTGACGTTCTCTGTAACCGGCTTTCCCTTAATTGACCTGCTAAACCTGGTGGGCGGGCTTAACAAGGGCAATCAAGGGAAAATAGCGTGGGTTGGCCAGAAGTTGGTGGAGGCGGGACTGAAACCCGACAAGTGGGAGTCCCGCCTCCAAAAGCTCCCCATTGGCAAAATCCAGCCCTTAGAGTCATAGGCCTAGAAATTGGGTTGGGGTGCCAAAGTGGCGCAAAAGTAGCCTGAGCGCAGGATTTAGCGTTCGAGGCTTTAGCGATCGTCAGATATTCAGTCCATTGCCCCTAGAGGGAGACCTCCACCTTAACTTGCGCTGCTGCCGGCACAGTAAGGCCCTGTGAACCGGGCGCGGGTAGCGAACGGTGCAACTGCGGCGTTTGCTACCAAATATCGCGAATGGGGTGCTGCGCACACCGATGACGTCATCGGTGGCGGCACAGCGCAAATGGCTAACGCCACCATTAGCGCCCCTGCTGAATATCGCGGGAGGCGCAGCCAGTGGCGCTACAGCCACTGACTGCCTCTTTAGGTGCTAACAGGTGGCGCTACTCACCCAATTTTTCCCCCATAGAAACTTATGGCACAGAAGGAGATCACTTGACCCATCATGTCTGTGCTGGCTGAAAAAGAGCTAAACCCAATCCCACTTTCCAGCTCTTGGTCCGTAGCCTTGTAGGTTACGGTACTTCAAGTGCATATCCAAGTACTTTTTAAATGTGATGAGTGTTCCAAACCCCCACCACCCTCTGGGTGAACAAATTTCTCCTCCACTCCCCTCTAATCCTTCTACCAATTACTTTAAATCTATGCCCCCTGGTTATTGACCTCTCTGCTAAGGGAAATAGGTCCTTCCTATCCACTCTATCTAGGCCCCTCATAATTTTATACACCTCAATCAAGTCTCCCCTCAGCCTCCTCTGTTCTAAAGAAAACAACCCCAGCCTATCCAATCTTTCCTCACAGCTAAAATTCTCCAGTCCTGGCAACATCCTCATAAATCTCTTCTGTACCCTCTCTAGTGCAATCACATCTTTCCTGCAATGTGGCGACCAGAACTGTATTCTAGCTGTGGCCTAACTAATGTATTATACAGTTCAAGCATAACCTCCCTGCTCTTATATTCTATGCCTCGGCTAATAAAGGAAAGTAATATGTATGCCTTCTTAACCACCACCTCTACCTGTCCTGCTTACCTTCAGGGATCTGTGGACATGCTCTCCAAGGTCCCTTTGTTCCTCTGCACTACTCAGTGTCCTATCATTTATTGTGTATTCCATTGCCTTGTTGACTCTCCTCAAATGCATTACCTCACACTTCTCTGGATTGAATTCCATTTGCCACTTTGTACTGCTATAGTATCATAGAATCATAAGTTCCACCTTGATAGTACTGTACTTTTAGCACAAGTATTATACTTTTTGTTAACTGGAAAATATAGGGTTGTTGTGCTTGACGGACCTCTACTATGCCAATATTAGCAAGACCACTTTCAAGTGGTGGTCTCAATGTGGTCACCACAGTGCCCAATTAATCCTCTTCAGAATCATTTTCTTTCATTTGTAACATCATGTTTTCTACTGGCTACAGTATAACTGCAATAGTGTGAAGCAAATAAGATGCACTTTGTATGCCGCAGAACAATACAGAGCTGGTAGTATATCTTGTGTATGCCTGTTCCACAAGGTTCAAAGCAGGTACTGGTCTCAAACCAGTACTTGTAGCATAGTAGCTACATTACATTATATATTTAATACTGAAATTCTATAAAACAAGTGGAGGAATAAATGACTGTAGCTTTCTGGAGGGATGGGTCACAGCATCTAGTTGGGCTACTGATTTTGGGCAATTGAAAAAATACAATGTTGGGGTGATGGGGAATTGGCGAGCTTGTCATTTTGCTTCTCCTGCTTCTAGCCCACCTTTTTCGATTGGATAACAATCGATGCAAGATATGGGTGGACCAAAATTGGCTGACTGAGAAAAATGCCTGAAATTAGATAAAAGAAAATGTGGATAGGGTCTTTACCAAGCCAAGGCTGTTTGTACTGAAGTGTGTATGTATAAATTAAATAATCTAAAGGGCATGAATTTGTGGCATTAAACTTATTTTTAAAGTATCTGCTTGTAATGTTTAACAATGTCTCCAATTTGCTGTCAAAATAATGGTGAGGCTAATCGCGCGTGCCGTTATTTATGTGCAAATGCCACAACAACTTCAGGCGAGGGCAGATGCGCAATTAAACGCAGAAATTGAAAAGTTGCTCTCGGAGATGCACCCTTCCACCACTAGCTTTGCAAAAACGGCACCACACTGGCTCCCCATTCAAATGCATTGAGCAGCATGAAGTTCCTGTTCTTGCATGGTAGATATGAAGTATACTCGCTCTAAACAAGTCATTTCAAGTCTAAGTACCCTTTTAACGATGTGATAAGTGTTACTTACTGTGTCAACCTCTCTAGCACTGAAAATTAACTGTTACGAGTGTGGAAACTCATTGATTCAGGTAATTTGTAATTTTTTAAAAACCTTTTCTCTTTCTCTCTTAAGCCAATCTTTATTTCCCTCTCTCTTTATTTCTCTTTCTGTACCTGATTTGACACAGAATTCTAACCGACACTTCCTTCCCAGTCCTTGCGCTGTTAATTTCACAATATTTCAATCTGATTGGTTAAGGAGATACACGGTTGCTTGTCCTGTTCCCAGACTTAGATCCCCTGTAGAGGGTGCTGCACCATTTCCATCTCGCACTTTCAGCAACTTGCCACGCAAAATCTAATTGGCATTAAATGGGCAACTGCAAGTCTAACTAATAGCAGGCGTCGTCCATTGGCCTGCCACAGGATATTTAGGGCCGTTGTTAGATTTTTGAGACTTCAGTTTTTTTTGAAGGACTCTTTATTATGATTTCTTTTTGTTTTTTTTATCATGTTTTAAGATAGTCTCTTCCTGTCTATTACGTTCCCACAGTGTCAGCATTTGTTGGCTAAAGGGCTGAGTATGTGACCAGCTGCAAAGTTTGTCCGAATACCACTTTGTAACCAGCCACTAGGAGGTGTACGAGATAGATTTGGGGCGACTTATTTTCTAATTTTTGTCTTCCTCCATGGTGTCTCAGGTGAAATCGGGCAGTTTCCCTGTGGGGAAGTGCAAGTCCACATCGCTTCCTACTATTCAGTGGTGCAATATGTTTGTTTATCACTGCAGTTTGGGTCAGAAAGACAGACACGTGTATCTTCTAATTACAGGTTGGAGCGGCATTGGCAGAGACTTGGAAACAAGTCGACTTGCTGAGGAATGAGCAAGGGGAGTGGAGCTTTTCAAAGAAGGTGGCAAAGAAAGAAATATAATTATGTACAAGATTGTGAATGAGCAAAACCACCTACTCCACCCCAATAACATTGCCCATCTCCACCCTTGCCTCAGCTCATCTGCTGCTGAAACCCTCACCCATGCCTTTGTTACCTCTAGACTTGACTATTTTAATCCTCCCCTGGCTGGCCTCCCATCTTCCACCCTCCATAAACTTGAACTCATCCAAAACTCTGCTACCCGTATCCTAACTCGCACCAAGTCCCATTCACCCATCACCCCTGTGCATTGGCTCTCGGTCCGGCAACGCCTCGATTTTAAAATACTCATCCCTCCATGGCCCCGCTGCTCCCTATCTCTTTAAGCTCCTACAACCCTCTGAGAGCTCAGTGCTCCTCTAATTCTGGCCTCTTGCGCATTCCCAATTTTAATTGCTCCACCATTGGCGGCAGTGCCTTCAGCTGCCTGGGCCCTAGGCTCTGGAATTCCCTCCCTAAGTTTTTCTGCCTCTGTACCTCTCTCTCCTCCTGTAAGACTTTGACCAAGCTTTTGGTCACCTGTTCTAATATCTCCTTATGTGGCTCGGTGGCAAATTTTGTTTGATAACGCTCCTGTGAAGCACCTTGGGATGTTTTACTATGTTAAAGGCACTATATAAATGCAAGTTGTTGTTGTTGAGCTGGTATAAATCTCTTCTACTCTTGTCATGATGCTGTCCGATTGTAAGTGTTTGTCATGATAGCTGTGTTGGAAGAAACCTGAATGTCAAAACAAGTTAATAATTTACATGCAACACCACTTGTGTGAAATTTCGATAGCTACAAAATGTGTTTATAGTTTTTAGTGTCTAACTTTACCTTATTCTGTAGTATCATGTTCTGCTTAGTTTAAGTTTCTCAGATTTAACTTTTATGCAACTTTTAAGTGGTTTGTGTTGCCTCAGCTTTTTTTATGCAAGTACAGGCTCCACAACTACCCCCTCCTAAATTTGAAGCATTGCATTTCAGATGGCTTCACTACATTCTAAATAAATAATAGCCGGTTTGCTTCGTGCAGTATAAGGATGTTACAGAATTTGGGGGTTCAAATAATTTAATAAACAAGTAGTACAGGTAGTTGAGTTTTAAGCAGTTTATAAAGCGCTCAATTTTTGTCACAAGCTATGAAAACGTAGAACAAGCCAGCTGTTATGCTATTTACCCATATCTTGGAAGCTTAATATTCTGAACTTTTCATTATGACAAACTATTTCTCAAGTCCCAGCAGAAGCTCCATTATAGTCAGTAGAGGTTGATTGAATCTCTGTACGATAAACAACTGTTACCCCAATGACTCACCCTGTGAGTAGCTGAGCTGTACAGCCTAGGAGTCTCCTAGGTTTGATCCCTGAACTTATTAGATCATGTCAGCCAGGGTGGAAGTAGGGTACTACAATTAACCTTAGCACCCTTGGTTTAGGCAGGAGGAAAATAAATCTGTCTGATCTGACTTTCCTACTGGTGATAACTGGTACAGGTTACTGACAGGTACCCAGCACTAATGGAGCTTGACCCTATAATAGACTCACTGTCTTCAGACAGGGAGGCAAGAAATTTGGCAAGAGGGAAATAAATATGAACTGATAAGACCAGAAATAGACCCTTTGAATTTATAATAATGCTTTACATCCTCTGTCTTTTTTTCAAGGGGCAGGTATGAGTGCTTTCTGTTTCAAGTAATTCAGCAACTCTCACAAAACAAATGCATATAATATATAACACTTCTTATGGAGACTTCTTGGAATGGCTTCACTCACATGAATGGGAGCTACATTTAGGACTGACCTTGGGCTGATCTGGAAACACACAACGCCAGGAATAGCATACCCGGCTGGTTTGCTTCACATCAGCTCCCAGGTTTTTCCACAGGGCTGGTTGCCATTAAAGGGGTTAGAATGAGTCCGTGATTGTCTAAACATATTGAGTAAAATAACTCCTCCGACCATTTTTACCTTTTAATGTACAGTATTTTTATGTGTGGATATATATAATATATATATCTTGCATCTCATAGAGAAAAAAGCCAATTTAAGTTTGTGTGTGTGGGGGTGGGGAGGGAGGGAAAGAAGAGAAGAGGGGGCTTCTGCTGTGCATCTGCTACGCTGATTGTCAGTTGTGGGCTATTGTAGTGCTTTTCATACATTTCTAGACATCCCAGCATAGCTCAGCTGCGATTTCAGCAAAAGCAAAATATAGGATTGGGCTGGCTGAAGTTGATTAATAGTCCTGCGAGAGTGAAAGACTCCAGGGCCAAGCAGTAGGTCCATCCTGGTGGCATCTGATGTTGATTGGCTTTGTCCGATGCGGCTGCGCTGGAAGAGCGGACATTAAGATTAAGTGATGCTGTCGTGCTGAGGAGTGCTGCACTGCATCATTTGGGGAAGAGACAGCTGCGGTGGTTAATCCTTCATCACCAAGGGAGTGCTGCCAGGAGAAAGATATACTGCCAAAGATAACCCACCATAACTTCTGCTAAAGATCAGGAAACTTTGAATTCTCATCCATCTGCTGCATTCTGTGTTAAATATCAGAGATTGGGTAGACCAGGGAAAAAATGCACCCAGTGGGATATGCAGAATATAGGCCATATAAGGGTATTGCTTCAAAATGTATTTGAAGTTGTCATATACTGTATATTATATATAGTCTCTCAATTTAAATTTCCGCTGTATTCTAGTATTTCCAGGTAATTATTAGAGAACAAAATATGTTACGGTCAGAATATACATGCATTTATTGCAATTTTAAAGGTACACAAGAAAGTGTGCTTGGTGCTAGTTTTATCCGGGTAAAATGCTACAGACCACATATTTATATAGAATAAACCTATCTGTGAATTCAAAAGAGCATATCTTTTTCAAATTAAAATGCAGTTACTTGAAGCTACATGTTGTATACATTGTTGGATAATCCTTTATTTAAAATCACATTACAGGACATTTTGGGCCCACAGTGCAATTCAAAATGTGGATAAAACTCTAATTTTATGTGTGCTTTCCCTGCCATTGTGTGTCTCCAAGAGAGAATAACATTGTCAAATACCACTAAAGCTGAGCATTATATTTTTACCATAAATGCTGACAATTCTGAATCTAAATTTTAACGAGCATGACAAATATAAGGTGCATATTATCTAATAGCTTGCTCCTTTACTAGCCAATATATCTATAATGTCTGTATGCTAAAAAGGGTAGTTTCAATATTTTGAGAAATATTTTTTGTATTGATTTCAGTAGAAGAACCAAAGAAGTAATGAAGGATTTGGGAGTCAGTTGACTAATGCAATTTAAATTTGAGCCTTGGGCCTTCTCTTGAGTCCATTTCATCAGTCACATTCATCAACCTTAACCTGGCAACCTGAACCAAATAGCTACTCAAATGTAAAAATGAATAATAGTGCAATTTTGTAAACTGAAAGATGTAAAAAGCTTGTAATGCTTGGTCATAAACAACTATGTTTTGTGTGTTGGGGATGTTTAGCTTAGACTGTGATGTTGATCTGAAGAGAATTTTTGGATGTGTTTATATTAGTAGCGTCAGCATATTTCAGAATGCTGGGCTTTGCATGTTTGCAGCTGGTGTGATGCAGCTGTCAAGCTGTGATTGATGAGTATCATCATTTAAAGTGTAAAAGAAAACGTCCCTGCAAAGAGAGACATGATGAACTGCCGTCTGCTGGCCCAACTAGACACGGTCATCATTTTCTCTTCGCTGTCCTTGCCAGAATCTAGAAATGTCATCATGAGCAGCTCTGCCCAGCCTCTAGCCCTCCAATATCACTTCAGTACTTGTCAGATCGTATGAAACGTCAAAATTCATGTGGCTTGTGTGAAGAGATATATTTAGTACAGCTGCTGCATACCTACATAGTACCTCTGACAGTGACATATTAGTTATGCTGTCTTTTGCAATCTGATATCTTTAAATTTGCCACCTTGTTAAGTTTTGATTAATGTGATTCCATTTCACTAAAGTAATTGGCTTGGCCTGTTGTAGAAAATAATCAGCCTTTCCATGGAACAAATGCTAGAACATGCTAATGAGGGAGTGAGTTCGTTAAATTGATGGCGAAGAGTGACAGTTATTAATGATTGTTATGATAAACAGACGAGTGTGAATCGGGATGAGTCGGGGAAAGTGACAGTTTAAAAATAACGTATATTGGAAAGTACTAACGAAGTAATATACTGTTAGGAAAACAATCATGCAAGTTGTCAAGGAAAGAAGTGTAATTATACAGCTGTATTGTTGCCTGTGAGGACAAGGACCTGGCTGATAATGGACAATTTTTTTTGGCAAGGGGCTAGGGAAATTTGTTGTGACAGAAAGGCGTATACATTGATAAATTAATTGCTACTTTTTTGTTCTTAAAGGAAACTTGGATAGAGATTGTCAAGCTGATTTGTTGGTGGAGTGGGATGACCCCAGAGGTACAATTCAGCATATATTGGACGTCTACAATGTATCTGTTGACTTGACTGAATATCTTGTAAAATTTGGCTTAACATTTCACTAATATAGCTTGGCAGTATTGTTTAAGCATTTGACTGATAGTGCTTGAATAAATTGTATAAGGGTAGGCTGCATGTATGTTGCAACAAGCTGATTAAAGTCCTACAGCCACTTTTGTTCCTTCACCTCCAGGCCAGCCTAGCTCTGGGTGGAATTTGTTAGCTCTTTCTTAAATGTTAAAGTGGCTGACAGCTCCTCAATCTTTTCAAAGGCATTTATGCAGATTTACTACTTGGTTGTCCATAATATTATATAGCCTTTTCCTATGTAGAATTTTTAGCAGAATTGGAAGTCTTCATTTACTCACAGGAACTAGCCACTGTTGTTTAAATTTGACATCTAAAGAGTCTGGGAAACTAAAGGTTTTTGGAGTAACTAAACCTTTTGTTTAGTTGCAGTAAAATGTGGGTAAATTTGGTAGTCATGTCTCCTGGCATGGAATTCCTTTTCTCAAAAGCCAAAAAAAAGGCATTTTGGGGTAATCTGATGTAAATTCCTTCCTTGGTGGGAAAATAGCAAATGCAACATCCATATGACAGAGGGCTGAAGGTCTGTTGTTCTGAGGTTCTGGAGGCTGTGCCGACCTTCCAGTGAACTCTGACCAAATCTTATCACAGAAACTAGATGAGCAGGGGGTATTTAATGAGAGGAGCAGGACTCTGTCAAAGGTGATATGTGATGTAAGGATATTCCAAGGAGTGCCTTGTTTACACAATTTTGCATTTGTTGCACATTTACAGCAGATTTTCCCAGAAAAGTGAACTGTGTGAACAATAAAGTTAATTAATTTTAATATTGCCCAATACTGGTTAAAAGCGAGTTGGACATGTGAGAACAATTGTGACGAGGGGCGATTGTAAAAAATGAGAAAATATGTTCAGTTTAAATAAATTCAATCTCGGCATAATGCCCCATTGTGAAGCTAGTTTGCAATCAAGTGTGTAGTCTTGTCACACCTTTACTGCAGATAATTATCGCAAGAAGTTATATTCACTTTTTCTAATTATCAGCCTTTCATTTGGCACTTATATTAAATGCTGACGTGTTAATTTTAAAAAATGTCCAGAATTAAAACTTCAGTAACTTGACTTGCTGTTTTTCTTGGTGGTTCATGTAGCTATGTACTCAGCAAATACATGACTGGCCTACATATAAAATGTCATAACAAATTAAGTTGATCTAGCTATTGAGCAGTATAATTTGCTTGTTCCATAGTTAAGATTTTAAAAAAAGCTGGTAATTATCTACAGACTGGTGAGATTTAATTGTATGATATCCGAGTTATTTTGCTGTTACAGTGGAAATTCAATGCTAATTAAAACTGTACATATTTGAAATACAGATTTCTTTCCTTTTTAAAAAAATAATTGCTACATCAAAATTGATGTATTTAAATTAAAATTGCTCATGGTACTGTTGTTTCACAAAATGTTAGTTTTTGATTTTTATATTTTTGACTACATTGATACAAAATATTTGAAACTAAAGGCTCCATAATTTTTAATTGTGCTTTATTTACTTTACAGTATCAGGTTGTGATGAGATGCATCTAAAATAACATGTAGTCTTATGGAGACACAAAAATAGTTGTACTATGGTCTTCGCCTTTGGAATTACATTATATAATCTTGCACCATACACACGACTCTCTTAATTCACAAATACATTGGACCATAATTTTCTGTCAAAATAAAAATAAGGCTACATGGCGCTCACCATTATTTATGTGCAAATGCTACAACAACTTCAGGCAAGGGCAGGTGTGAGGTTAAACGTGGAAATCCAAAAGTTGCTGTCGGTGATGTTCTGCCGCATTAGCTTCGCATAAACGGCATCTCGCGGTCTGGCTCCCCATTGAAATGCCTTGAGTGCTGTCAAGTTGCTGTACTTGCGCGGTAGATACGAACTAAACTCGCCACAGAAAGTTAAGTCTTGTCCATTTCAATCTAAATACCCTTTTAATGACATGATGAGTGTTAATCCTGGCACTGAAAATTAACTATTACAAGTGTGGCGTCTCATTCCTTCAGGTTTTAATTGCTGCTGGAGATTTTTTTAAAATGTCAAATTAAAAATGTAAACATTTTCTTTTACTTTTCCTTTCTGTCTCTTTTTTTTCTCTCTCCTAATCCAATCTTTCTTTCTCTCACCTGATTTGGGATTTAGTTCACCCACTCTAATTTACACTTCCTCCTCAGTCCTTGCACTGTAAGCCTGCAATCTGGTTGGTTAAGGAGATATAAAGTTACTTGTCCTGTTCACACTCATCCCAGATGGAGGGTTCCCCTCGCTGCAATGTTATCAGCGCGCACTTTCAGAAACTTACTATGCAAAATATTTGAAACCCTAAATGTGCAAGAACAAATCTAACTTATGGCAGACACTGTTAGATTCACTCCTATAGCAAATTATGGCCCAATGAATTCAAATCAATTGGTTTAATCAGAGCAGACAACTGACATTTGTGGTGTAGAATTTTTAAAAAGTAATTCTCCGATGTAAGCATCACTGGCAAGACCGGCATTTATTGCCCATCCCTAGTTGCCCTGAGAAGGCGGTGGGGAACTGCCTTTTTGTACTGCTGCTGTTGTGTGGTGAAAGTGCTCCCACAATGCTGTTAGGTACGGAGTTCCAGGATCTTGACCCAGCCGCATTGAAGGAATGGTGATCTATGTCCAAATCAGGATGGTGTGTGACGTAGAGGGGAACTTGCAGGTGATGGTGTTCCCATGCACCTGCTGTCCTTGTCCTTGCAGTTGGTGGAGTTTGCAGGTTTGCCAAAGAAGCCTCAGCAAGTTTGTGCTATGCATCCTGTGGATAGTACACACTGCAGCATGGTACACCAAAGGTGGAGAGAGGAGGATGTTTAGACTTGCTTCGATTGTGTTGAACTTTGAGTGTTGTTGCAGCTGCATCTGTCCCAGAAAATGGGGAGTATTCCATCACACTCTTGATTTGTACCTTTGTAGATGGTGGAGTAGCTTTGTGCAGTCAGGAAATGAGGCACTTGCCACAGAATACGCAGCCTTTGACCTGCTCATCTAGCCATGACGCTGGTCACTGGTCCAGTTTAGTTTCTCGTTACTGGTGACCTCCAGGATGTTGATGGTGGGGGACGTGGTGATGGTAATGCCATTGAATGCCAGAGGGAGATGGCCATTGCCTGGGACTTGTGTGGTGGAAATGTTAGTGCCATTTATTAGCCCAAGTCTGGATGTTGTCCAGGTCTTGCTGCATGCAAGCATGGACTATTTCATTATCAGAGGAATTATGAATGCAGCTGAACACGATGAAGCAGCTGAACATAATTGGACCTAGGATTCTGCCCTGGGGAGCTCCTGCAGCAATGTCCTGGAGCTGGGATGATAGGCTGCCAACAACCTCAACCACCTTCATTTGTGCCAGCCAGTGGAGGGTTTTCCCCGATACCCATCAACTTCAGTTTTATTAGGACTGCTTGGCACCACACTTGGTAGAATGCTCTTGTGTCTTATATTTGGACCAAGGCTGTGACGAGGTCTGGAGCCGAGTGGTCCTGACAGTACACAAATTGAGCACCAGTGAGCAGATTATTGGTGAGTAAATGCTGTTTGATAGCACTGTTCACAACTCCTTCCATCACTTTGCTGATGATTGAGAGTAGGCTAATAGGGCAGTAATTGGCCAGGTTGGATTTGTCCTGCATTTTGTGAACAAGGCATATCTGGACAATTTTCCACATTGTCAGGTAAATGTTGTGTTGTAGCTGTACTGGAACAGTTTGGCTGGGAGCACAGCTAGTTCTGCAGCACAGGTCTTCACTAGAGCCAGGATGTTAGCGGAGCGTGTGACTTCTGCTTTGTCCAGTCATTTCTTTACGTCACGTGGAATGAACTGAATTGACTGAAGATTGGCATCTATGATGATGGCATTATTGAAAGATGTATCACTCTTGAACCTATGCTGTGATTGTGTGAGATACCACTTCATCCTAACCATTCAACTTCAAATGTCATCACTTATTGGTTATGTGCTCAGCCTCTATTCTGGACAAACCATCATATATAATAGCTGGTGTATCAAAAATGTTAAATATATTATTCTGAATTTTCTTGCTATGTAAATACAAAATCTATGCCTAGAAAATATTTAGGATGAAAGAAATTTATATTTAAACTGGATGTTGAGTGGATGAAGGTGCATGCATGTATACGTAATTAGCATTTTGTTAACTGTGGCTGGAGGAATGAACACATGAAGCATTGAACCACTTCATACTGTCCCGGTATAGACAAGAGTCGGGTATTTTCCCCATAATTTGAATTTCTGGTACAACACACAGATGAGACCTGAAGTTTTCCAATGGCATTGTGGCCATAAAGAAAGGAAATGGCATAGCAGGGTACATTTACTTGATTTTTGCCAATTCCATCTTTTTTCTGGGAGTCAATGACTTATCATGTTAAGTAATGGGGAGAAAGGGGAAGATGCATGCTTGAATGCAAAACAAAATTGGTGCCTATTAAGTTTGTCACTTGGCCACATTTTGTTTTTAAAAAATCCCTTTCTTTAGGCAGTAGCAACTTCCTGTTGATGGAAAATTCTCTTGTCCAATTTTGAAATACTTCTCTTATGCTGGCAACCAGATATTAAGCATGTGCTGTCCATTTACATTCATTATTAATATCATATGAAGAATATGATTTGGCCACTCAGGATTGAAATCAGCTATGCTTGGTTTTGTGGTTTGCTTCTTTGTTTGTTTTGAAAATGAACAAAGAAGCAAACCACAAAACCAAGCTTGGCTGATTACAATTATGAGTTGTCAAACCATACACTACATATGACGTTAAAAATACAGCTCTAGGTGGAATGAGACACCAAGGATAGTGCTCTGTGGTGCCCAGGGTAATCAATTAAACTCCCTTGTCTTAGATAAGACCCGACCCACAAATGAAAATTGTACTCTGGTCTCTCACCAAATTAGCCATTTTTCTCCCCCGCACTAGTCATGAAATCTTTCTAGCTTCTCTCCTATCACCCCCATGCCTTCGCCAAACTTATCTTGTCCATAAGACCAACCTCCTGCTCCATTCCCACTAAATTGCTGACCACTGAACTTCCTTACCTGGCTGGCCTACATTGTAAATGGTTCCCTCTCCTTAGGTACTGTCTTCCTCCCTTTCAAAACTGCTGTCATCAGCCCCCTCCTCATAAAAGCCACGCTGAACCCCCTTTTCTCTGCAAACAACAGCCCCAGCCCAAACTCCTTGAGCTTGTTGTTGCCTTCCAAATCTGTGCCCATCTTTCCCACAATTCCCTGTTTGAATCTCACCAATTAGGTTTCCGTCCCGCCACAACAAATAAGTCAGCCCTAACCAAAGTCACAAATGACATCCTCTCTGACTGTAACTGCAGTGCATTATGCTTCCTTGACCTTTTTGCAGTCATGACATGGTTGACCACACCATCTCCACCAACATTTCTCCACAATTGTCCAGCTTAGTGGGGCTGCCCTCGCTTGGTTACACTCTTACCTATCCAATTGTAGCCAGAGCATCTATAACAATGACTTATCTTTCCGCTGCTGCCTTCCCCCAAACTATAACCTCCGGAGTCTCCCAAGGATTTATCCTGGGCCCCCTTTATCTTCCTCACTGGATATGCTGGTAGGGTTAGAGGAACAGGAGTGAGAGGAGGTTCGTGTGGAGCTTAAATACTGGTATGGACCAGCTGGGCCGAATGGCCTGTTCTTGTGCTGTATATTCTATGTAATTCTATGCAATCTACAGACTTGGCAATATAATTTGCTGATGGTCAGTTTTGATATGTACCCTGACAACACTCGGCTCTACCTCTTCACCACCTCTCTCTTGCCTCTGTGTTGTCATCCTGTTTGTCTGACATCCAATCTTGGATGAGCTACAATTAAATGTTGGAAAGACTAAAGCCAGCTCCCACCACGAAGTCTGTACTCTTGCCAACAATTTCATCTCCTCCTGACCACAGTCTAAGGCTGAACCACAGTGTTTGCAAGCAATTTCCACCTCTAACATTGCCCACCTCTGGCCCTATCTCATCCCATCTGCCTCATTTATGTATTTTTTTCCTCTAGACTTGACTATTCCAATGCTCTCCTGGCTGACCGCCCAACCTTTACCCTTTATAAACTTCAGCTCAACCAAAGTTCTGCTACTGATATCTTGTCATGCACCATCCCCACTCACCTATTACCCCTGTTGCTGACCTATATTGACTCCTGACTCCCCAATGCCTCAAATTTTAAATTCTCATTCTTCTGTTTAACTCCTTTCATGGCCTCCCCTTCCCTTTCTTTGTAACCTCCTCCAGTCCTACAACCCACTGAATGTTCCATTCCTCTTATTACATGCCCATTGTGCATCCCCCCTCCCTTTTCCCCACCATTGGTGGTCATGGCTTCTGCAATCTAAATCCCATGCTCTGGAATTCTCCCTCCTTAAACCCCTCTGCTTCGACAACTTGCTCTCCTCCTTTAGTACCCTCTTTAAAACCTGCCTCTGTCCAAGCTTTTGGTTATCCCACCTAATATTTCCTCCATTTGCTTGCTGTCCATTTTTTGATGACATCTCTGTGAAGCACTTGGATGTTTTTCCACATTAAAGGCATTATATAAATGTGCATTGTTGGTTTTGATTGGGGGGATCACAACAATGCTCCATGTCTGTTACCACATGTCTGTTTGGTAGTGGTCACTGGATAGACATCAGGGGCATGAACCCTGCTTTTTTAATCACTCATCCTGCACATTCTTCTGCTCACTTACCCAGGAACACTGAGGTCATTTGTGTACTTACGTAGCCCCCACTGAGATTGACTGACTCAGCATAGACATGGGATTAATCTGGATTTTGCTGGTGTGTATGGCTCAGGCCAATGTTTCCTGTCACTGTCTATACAGTGCACAATTTAAAGGGGAATTGAGTGGTTAGCCTGTGTAATGAAATGGGATAAAAATGCAACCTAAATGGTGGTGTTCTCTGCAGTGGAGGGACAGAGACATTTTGCAGTACATGTAAATAGATCTTTAGAAGCAGGATTGCAGGTAGAAAAAGCTATTAAAAGGGCAAATGGGATTCAGGGTTTTATATAAGGTATTGAATATGTGAGCAGTAAGGTGGTGATGAATCTGCATATGACATTTGTTAGACTTACAGTTGGAGCGCTGCGTGCAGTTTTATACAAAGTACTAGCTGGAGTGCCCGGCGTGCCGAGGCTTTTTGAGGGCATGTTGTTGTTGTTGTTGGAAGAGAGAGAGAGCGACTGGGGGGAAGAGGGAGCGACTGGGGGGAAGAGAGGCAGCGACTGGGGGGAAGAGAGGCAGCGACTGGGGGAAGAGAGGGGAGCGACTGGGAGGAAGAGAGGGGGCGACTGGGGGGGAAGAGAGGGGGCGACTGGGGGAGAAGAGAGGGGGTGACTGGGGGAAGAGAGGGGGTGACTGGGGGGAAGAGAGGGGGCAGAGGGAGAGAGGGAAGGACGGGGAGAGAGAGGGGGAGGGAGGGGGTGAGCGGGAAGGAGGGGGAGAGAGAGGGGGAGGAGGGGGTGAGCGGGAAGGAGGGGGAGAGAGAGGGGGAGGGAGGGGGTGAGCGGGAAGGAGGGGAGGGAGGGGGTGAGCGGGAAGGAGGGGGAGGGAGGGGGGAGGGAGGGGAGAGGGAGGAGAGAGCGGGAAGGAGGGGGAGAGAGAGGGGCAGGGAGGGGGGAGAGGGAGAGGGGGAAGGAGGGGGGGAGGGGGGAGAGGGGGAAGGAGGGGGAGAAGGGGGGGGAGGGGGGGAGAGCGAGAGGGGGAGGGGAGGGGGAGAGGGAGAGGGAGGGGGGAGGGGAGGGAGGGAGGGGGAGAGGGAGAGAGAGGGGGGAGAGGGGGGGAGGGAGAGCGAGAGGGAGCGAGAGGGGGAGGGAGGGGGGAGAGCGAGAGGGGGAGGGAGGGGGGAGAGGGGGAGGGAGGGAGGAGAGGGGGAGGGGGAGAGCGAGAGGGGGAGGGGGAGGGAGAGGGGGAGGGAGGGGGGAGAGCGAGAGGGGGAGGGAGGGGGAGAGCGAGAGGGGGAGGAGGGGGGAGAGCGAGAGGGGAGGGAGGAGGGAGAGGGGAGGGAGAGGGGGAGGGAGGGGGAGAGCGAGAGGGGGAGGGAGGAGGGAGAGGGAGAGGGGTAGGGAGGGGGGAGAGAGGGAGGGGGGAGAGGGGGAGGGAGAGGGGGAAGGGGAGGGAGGGAGGGGCGAGAGGGGGAGGGGGAGGGAGGGGGAGAGGGGGAGGAGAGGGGGAAGGGGGAGGGAGGGAGGGGCGAGAGGGGGAGGAGGGGGAGAGGGGGAGGGGGGAGGGAAGGGGGGGAGGGAAGGGAGAGGGAGGGTGGAGAGGAGGGAGAGGGGGGAGGGAGGGGGGAGAGAGGGGGAGGGAGGGGAGGAGGGAGAGGGGGAGGAGAGGGGAGGGAGGGGAGGAGGGAGAGGGGAGAGAGGGGGAGGGAGGGAGAGGGGGGGGAGAGGGGGAGGGGAGAGTGAGGAGGGGGAGGGGGAGGAGGGAGGGGAGGGAGGGGGAGAGGGAGAGGGGGGGGAGAGGGAGAGGAGGGGGAGGGGGGGAGAGGGAGAGGAGGGGGAGGGGGGGAGAGGGAGAGGAGGGGGAGGGGGGGAGAGGGAGAGGGGGGGAGAGGGGGGAGAGGGAGGGAGGAGGGAGGGGGGAGGGGGAGAGGGGGGAGGGAGGAGGGAGGGGGGGAGGAGGGGGGAGGGAGGAGGGGGAGGAGGGGGAGAGGGGGAGGCGAGAGGGGGAAGCGAGGGGGAGGGAGGGGCAAGAGGGGGAGGGGGGGTGAAGAGGGAGAGGGAGGGTGGGGCGAGAGGAGGGGGAGAGGGAGGGGGGGGGAGAGGGAGAGGGGGAGGGAGGGGGGAGAGCGAGGAGGGGGAGGGAGGGGGGAGAGGGGGAGGGAGGGGGGAGAGCGAGGGAGGGGGAGAGGGGGAGAGGGAGGGAGGGGGGAGAGGGAGGGAGGGGGAGAGGGGGAGAGGGAGGGAGGGAGGGGGAGAGCGAGAGAGGGCGGGAGGGAGGGGGAGAGCGAGAGGGAGGAAGGGAGGGGGAGAGGGGGAGAGGGAGGGAGGGGGAGAGGGAGGGGGAGAGGGAGAGAGGGAGAGGGGAGGGAGGGGGGGAGAGGGGAGGGGGGAGGAGGGAGAGGGGGAGGGAGGGGGGAGAGCGAGAGGGGGGAGAGGGGGAGGGAGGGGGGAGGGGGAGGGAGGGGGGAAGAGGAGGGAGAGGGGGAGGGAGAGGGGGGGGGAGGGAGGGGGGAGGGAGGGGGGAGAGGGGGAGGGAGGGGGGAGAGCGAGAGGGGGGAGGGGGAGGGGGGGAGGGAGGGGGGAGAGGGGTAGGGAGGGGGAGAGCGAGGGAGGGGGAGAGGGGGAGAGCGAGGGAGGGGGAGAGGGGGAGAGGGAGGGAGGGAGGGGGAGAGCGAGAGAGGGCGGGAGGGAGGGGGAGAGCGAGAGGGAGAGGGAGAGAGGGAGAGGGGGAGGGAGGGGGAGAGAGGGAGAGGGGAGGGGGGAGGAGGGAGAGGGGGAGGGAGGGGGGAGAGCGAGAGGGGGGAGAGGGGGAGGGAGGGGGAGGGGGAGGGAGGGGGGAAGAGGAGGGAGAGGGGGAGGGAGAGTGAGAGGAGGGGGAGAGGGGGGGGAGGGGAGGGGAGGGAGGGGGGAGGGAGGGGGGAGAGGGGGAGGGAGGGGGGAGAGCGAGAGGGGGGAGGGGGAGGGAGGGGGGAGAGCGAGAGGGGAGGGAGAGGGAGAGGGGGAGAGCGAGAGGGGAGGGAGAGGGAGAGGGGGAGGGAGGGGGGAGAGGGGAGGGAGGAGAGGGGGGAGAGGGAGAGGGAGGGGGGGGAGGGGGGAGAGGGGAGGGGAGGGGAGAGCGAGAGGGAGAGAGGAGGAGGAGGGAGGAGGGAGGGGAGAGGGGAGGGGGGGAGGGAGGGAGGAGGGAGAGGGGGAGGAGAGGGGAGGGAGGGGAGGAGGGAGAGGGGGAGGAGAGGGGGAGGGAGGGAGAGGGGGGGAGAGGGGGAGGGGAGAGTGAGGAGGGGGAGGGGGAGGAGGGAGGGGAGGGAGAGGGAGAGGGGGGGGAGAGTGGAGAGGGAGAGGAGGGGGAGAGGGAGAGGAGGAGGGAGGGGGGAGAGGGGGGAGAGGGAGGGAGGAGGGAGGGGGAGAGGGGGGAGGGAGGAGGGAGGGGGGAGAGGGGGAGGGAGGAGGGAGGGGGGAGAGGGGGGAGGGAGGAGGGAGAGGGAGGAGGGAGGGGGAGGAGGGGGGGAGGGAGGAGGGGGAGAGGGGGGGGAGAGGGGAAGAGGGAGAGGGGGAAGCGAGGGGGGGCAGAGGGGGAGGGAGGGGCAAGAGGGGGAGGGGGGGGTGAAGAGGGAGAGGGAGGGTGGGGCGAGAGGAGGGGGGAGAGGGAGGGGGGGGGAGAGGGAGAGGGAGGGGGGGGAGAGGGAGAGGGGGAGGGAGGGGGGAGAGCGAGAGGGGGAGGGAGGGGGGAGAGGGGTAGGGAGGGGGGAGAGCGAGGGAGGGGGAGAGGGGGAGAGCGAGGGAGGGGAGAGGGAAGAGGAGGGAGGGAGGGAGGGGGAGAGCGAGAGAGGGCGGGAGGGAGGGGGAGAGCGAGAGGGAGGAAGGGAGGGGAGAGAGGGAGAGGGAGGGAGGGGGAGAGGGGGAGAGGGAGGGAGGGGGAGAGGGAGGGAGGGGGAGAGCGAGGGAGGGGGAGAGCGAGAGCGGGAGGGGGAGAGCGAGAGCGGGAGGAGGGGGAGCGAGAGCGGGAGGGAGGGAGGGGGAGAGCGAGAGTGGGAGGGAGGGGGAGGGGGAGAGGGAGGGAGGGGGAGGGAGGGAGGGGGAGAGGAGGGAGGGAGGGGGAGAGCGAGAGAGGGAGGAGGGAGGGGGAGGGAGGGAGGGAGGGGGAGAGCGAGGGAGGGAGGGGGAGAGCGAGAGAGGGAGGGAGGGAGGGGGAGAGCGAGAGAGGGAGGGAGGGAGGGGGAGAGCGAGAGAGGGAGGGAGGGGGAGAGCGAGAGAGGGAGGGAGGGAGGGGGAGAGCGAGAGAGGGAGGGAGGGAGGGGGAGAGCGAGAGAGGGAGGGAGGGAGGGGGAGAGCGAGAGAGGGAGGGAGGGAGGGGGAGAGCGAGGGAGGGAGGGAGGGAGGGGGAGAGCGAGGAGGGAGGGAGGGAGGGGGAGAGCGAGGGAGGGAGGGAGGGAGGGGGAGAGCG